>NW_008481689.1:0-5902 GCF_000622305.1 Nannospalax galili | reverse complement strand
CCATGTGGGTGCTGGGAATCGAATCCGGGTCCTCTGCAAGAGTAGTCAGTGATCTTAACGGCTGAGCCATCTCTCCAGCCCCTGGGTCAATGTTTTCTTACAGAAACCACAGCACATTTTCTGACAGACTGAAATACTGCTCGCATGGGAGATCATGTGTCTATGTGCTCAATGGTCAATGTTTTCTTACAGAAATCGGAGCACATTTTCTGACAGACTGGAAAGCTGCTTGCATGGGAGATCATGTGTCTATTTGCTCAGTGGTCTAGGTGTGATCCATAGTAGTGAAACAAACAGAATAAAACATAATAAAACACACTGTTCTTGTCTTCCATCTATAAATTTAATGCATTTTCCATCTTATCTAAGCACTTTGTGGCAATAATTTTTCCACTTGACATACAATAACAAAATTTGCATTGAATTCTTTTTTTTTCTTCACACTTCCATGGATAGAAGATTTGTTCTTTCCATAAATCTTAACAAAATAGTTTTTCCTTACTTTATTAAAAAAACTACCCTACTTGATGAGTTCCAAGTTAGTGAAAAACCCTATCTAAAAAAAGCCCAGAGTGATGATGCCCTCTTTTAATCCCAGCGCTCAGGAGGCAGAGGCAGGTAGATATTTGTGAGATCAAGGCCAGCTTGGTCTACGTAATTGGAGTTACAGGAAGATCCTTTCTTAACCCGTTCTCCCAACAACAAAAGATGCCTGAGGTCACCCTCTCTTCTCCACAAGCACACACATATGAACTTCCACACGTGCATGTATGTACACACTTAGAATCTCTGCCTGTATAATTAAAGCAAGCATTTATGGCTTTCATTTAACATATCCAAATTTCTTCAATCTTCTTGCCGTTTGGGTATATCGTGAAGTAAATTAAATGTTATTTGAATACAAACACTGTGACATCATTGTATTCTATCTGATAACCAGGTGGCTACTGAGTTACTAATGTTAGGTAGTATATATGGCAAAGATATCCTGGACAAAGGGATGATTCATGTTCTTAGCAAGTATAGTTGGATGATCTTAGGTTATGTTGAATGAACAGAATTTAAAATTTGCCTGCTGTTCATTTCTTGAAACTTTCACATGGAAAGTTGTGGTCCTTGACCATCGGTAATGGGACATATGGAGAGAAAATAATGGATAAAGGTGTACCATTGTAGTTTTAAATGAGATACATTAGCCTCAATTAGGTGCAGATTCTAACTTAGATTACATATTTCCACATTCTTTCTCTTCACCTTTCTACCATGATGAATGAGAATAAGGCTAACTCAATTTTAATGAAAAAGTCATAAGAGTGTAAACATTACTTTTTGAGTTTATTAGAAAAATTATATAATTTGTAAAGATTAAGAGTTGTACATTGTATACATTAAAAATCTTGGAGAATCACTCTGAATTGATTGACATCATTTTACGACTACTTTAGGACTACATAGATAATTCAACACTCTCTATATATTATGTGTTTCTCCTCATATATACATACTAATGACTCATGTAATTTGCATGTGTGTTCGGTGAATGCTTACAAGTGTGTGGGTTTGTGTGCCCATGCACGTGTGTGGAGGCCAAAGCAGGACATCAGGTTTCTTCCTCTATCCTTTTCTGACAGGAAAGGTAAGGTGCCATGCTGAGCTGGAAGACTACTGTTTGGGCTAGACTAGCTAGGCAGCAAGCAATCTCCCAGTCTCCACCCTCCAATGCTGTTGTTACAGGCACATATAGCCATGACAGGCTGTTTATACGTGCGCTGGGAATTCGAACTGAGGTCCTCATGCTTGAGAGCAAGTGCTCTTACCCACTGAGCTTCCTCTTCAGCACCCTCCTATATATTGCTTTACCCAAAGGAGACTATTGTTTAAAATTTGTTTTTGCATAAATTATCAAATATAAAATTCACATTGCAAATTGTTGCCTTTTTAAGGAATCTTCCATTTCTCTCGGTCTTAAATAAGACCAATTCATTTAACTGTTCTATACTGTGTTTGAGATGACTTCTCTGAGAAATGGACAAATTATTGGATATTTTATATTAGTAGCTCTACCAGTTGAAGCAAACGTATACTTTATTCTGTCCTTTTCCTATTGAGATAAATATGAGTCATGGAGAGAAATGCTTTATAGAAAAGAAATATGGCTTAACTTACCTTACTTTTTCTGGATTAGTGAGCCAAACATTACAGCTGCCCATGTTGTCAAAATGCCATAGGAGAATTTAGTGTAAGAAAAGCCAATAATGTAGTCAGTTTCTGACATTTAAATACATGTTTTTGCTGTTCTGTCAAAATTAATCATTAACTTTAACATTAGAAGCTTGTATTTCAATAGTAGAAGGAAATTTTTCCACCATCACTTCAGAGCAAAAGCAACCCTGTGGTGTTATAAATATATATTTCAGACTTAGAGAAAAGATGGCTCCCACAGGACATCTTTCCTCTCCATCCATTGATGATGTCAGTGAGTCTCTGATTAGCTGCTGACATTTGAAATTATGGTGGGTCGGCAAGGTTAATGAAAGTCTTCTTTATATAGCCATGTTCCCATTGCCTCTGTGCCTTCCTGGGCTTTTGGCTTGTTTGCTGACCTAAAACAGCAAGGCAAAAATAAGAATAAACATCAAGAGAACTGCAGTTTGAACACTCATCTGTCAATGATTTTTAATGCTGCTATTTAACATGAAAGAAAAAGGTTAATGAATAGCAACTTAACTTATTTGGGAATGGCTGGGTACAAAGGCTCTTGTTAGTAACCTTGGTGAACTTATTGAGGATCAACTCCACTTGAATGAAATGAAAGTACAGTTGACTGACTACAATTTTTTCTTTAAGAACTAGAGTAACATAAATTTCTCAATTTATAATATTGAATCATTCTCTATTGAGACAAAGAAAACGTATAAAACTAAATTAGATCTTCTGACTCAACAATCACAGAGTTTTAGTGCTGGAGTGGGCCCTTAGAAGCCAGTGCAGCATTCAAATTGCATTCTGTGGCACTTCCGAAGTCCCTCAAGTGAACTTGGGAGTCACTGTAGCAGGGAAGGTATGCCTTGGGCTCTCATCCGTATTAACTTTGATCTTGTCACCTAAGTTACTGTAGAATAAAATATTGTTAAAAAATAATTACAATATAAATGTGGTGAAATTTCTATCTCTCAGCTTCAGGTGTTTTTTTTTTTTTCCCCAAAGTACATTTTGTTTTTTCCTATCAGCAATGTTTTTCTTCCATAGAAAATGGAACAATAGCAAAATCAGTGCTCTAGGTTATTCTTCTTTCATAAGGGACTCAATCCTTGATCCTAGTACAGAGTGTATGGGGAAGTGTCCTGTCTGGTGATTTTTTGACTCCAGTTTTCTCTGAAAATAGAGTGCTTATTTGCAATGAAAATCTGTGTAAGATATTTAATTTCCTTTACCTGTTATTTGAAAGGTTGGAAATTAATTGATTCTAGAACTAGAGAAGCTACTAATATCTTTATAAAAAACCTTATGGCTCTAGATTTCTAGATATAGAACAATAGATATCAGCAATACTTCTGTCTCCAAGGCCAAGAAAAGTACAAGTGATGATTCACCTCTCACATGTAATACTAAAAAAAAAACGGGAAGTACAGACTGAAATGTAAATCATTACGTACCCACATTTTGTATAATATAAAAATAAAGAATTGTTTCTGTATGTCCAGATACTGTGTCATTGTGTCAGGATTGGTCTTTTGAGCTGAGCAGGAGGAGGACAGGGAATCACACTCTACTTACTGCACATAGCAGCAGTAGTCATATGTTAGGTGCTGTAGTTTTGGGTCATATTTTTATAATATGCTTATGTTGCATCATAAAGAAATTGAGTATAACCATAGGAACCTATTGCCTATAGGTTTTTAGAAAGTTAATTTATAGGCAGGAGTGCAAATACATTATTAAAGTTAATGAAGTTTACATAGAAAAAGTGCTCCAAATTTACTGCAGTCTTGTGGGATGATAAAAGGCTTTCAGCAAACCATGACTTATAGCAGGTATATTTTTAGATACTGAAACACATAATTCTGTGCACAAAACCTACCCCCTCTCTTACATATATTTGTTCTTTTGAGAAAGTGACAACTTTTCAAAAAAACTGCTTACATGGAGGGCTGTTAGAAGACACTTGGGAAAAGTTCCTTCACCTATAAAAGCTGTGGCATGTGTAAACATTTTGAGTACCAAAATGGCATCACTAATGTCAAATCCTAAGAAAATGGAGCTGAGGTTCAAGAGAGAAGACAACGTGAACATACTTCTATAGTAGCAACTCAGAATCGAGAATTTTAGCCAAGCAGCTTTGACAGGAGACTTAATAAGTGTAGCGATCCATCAGTGAGCCAACACAAAATTTACAAGAAGTCCCTGTATCCAATGGTTTTCATTTCAGAACATTTCATGTGGACCCCTTTTTATGTTAAAATCTTCTCGTTTCAACCTCTTCTGCTGTTCCTACATTTAGCAAATGTACCTCATGCTACAGTCCCACTGTTCAAATAAATTCTGTTTTGAGAATCATTGCCTCCCTTAATTTAAAGGGACATATGCTTATTTGAAAATATAGATATAAAATAATACTTATTTCACAGAGTTGCTATGAGGAATAAATGAGATTAGAATAAAAAAATCTGAAAGACTACTTACGTGTAGGAAATTTACAATTTTTGTTTGTAATGATGGCAATTATTATTAAAAACTCAGAAATGTATCACATTTAAAAAATTTCCAGATGAGGACTCTTAATGAGAGTTGAATTCATTTGTTACAATGTATAAATGCTAAAATTTCCAATTAGTTTGTAAAAAGAAAAATGAAAATGCATTGTGGTACATTTACACAGTGGAGTTCTACTCAGCAGTAAGAAAGGATGAAATTATGAAATTTTCACATAAATGGATGGAACTAGAGAGTGTTATATTAAGCAAAATAACATAAACGCAGCAAGTGAGTGATGTATATTCTCCCTCATTTGCATATTGTAGCACTAATCTCTTATATGTGAGTATATATTCTGATGTAACACAGGAGTCAGGAAAATGGAGGTGAAGGAAAAGAAGGACCCTGAAAGAGGGGGAGAGTAGAGAACAGATGTTACCAGGGAGGAGGTAGGGAAAGTAGGAGTGTTTGGCTGGAAAAGGAGGAGGGAGGGACATGCAGGGGGCCAAGGTTTGGGGGGGCGACTAAGGGAAGGAGGAATGGTGGGAGGCTGGTGTTATTGGGGGTAGGGTGAGGATAATGGGTGTGCTGGGACTAGGGAGGGAGGAGGAAGGAACAAGAGTAGGGATGAATGAATCTTAGGGGACTAGGCAACCCAGAGGGAAATGTGATGTTCTCAAAACCCCTGAGAAATGCACATACAGTGTTTTAACATAAGTATATATGTATATGTACTTATGTATATGTATTTACGTTAAAAGTACATAAGTATCTACTTTTACATATGTATGGGGGCTGTGGGGCAAGGGACACATTGCCAGACAGAAGAGACCTCCCTTTGAGTTGTTGGTGAGCATGGTCCAAGTGATTTACAAAATACCACAGGCTATTACCAAAGCTCTGTTATCCCCAGAACTAGAAGATAAGACCCTACTGCTGAAGAAAGGACATGCTTTGGATACAGGTCTTGGAGCGATGGAGCAGGAACTACTCAGTAGCCTTCTACCTGAAGTTTAGCTCTCATATTGCTAGGTGATAATATGCAAACTGTTAAGGGAGAAAATTAAGCAATGGCCCAACCCAAAGCCTAATAACCATAATAACCAGTACAGCAAACCTACCTCTAGTGGTGCTTATATTAGTATTTTTCTGTTGCTGTCATAGAAACACCATGACCAAGGGAACTTATAAAAGGAAGAGTTTATTT
>NW_008481688.1:0-5699 GCF_000622305.1 Nannospalax galili | reverse complement strand
TATTTATTATTTTTACTTTTATGTGTATGAGTGTATTGCTTGCATGTATGTAAGCACATTCATGTCATGCAATACCCATGGAGATCAGAAGAAAGCATTGAATTCCCCTGGAACTGGAGTTAAGGATGGTTGTTAACTTGTTAACTGCCATGTGGGTGCTGGGAACAAAACCTGGGCACTATGCTAGAGTAAGTCAGTACTCTCAGCTGCTGAGCTATCTCTTCTGCCCCGACCCCCAAATATATTTTAAACCAGAACTAAAATTCTTCTTTTTTATCGAATGAGAGACCTTTATGGACAATGTATTTTATTTATTTTGTAATTTAGCTGTGAAACAACAGAGATTCAGACACTAGAGATGTGATTATTTGGCAAATGACACTGAGTAGACTACATCTGAGTCACCAGCACCACCCTGGGGTGGAGGTAGGGGGTGGTGGTGGGCAAACTGATGAGTCTGGTTCTTCCAAGAAACAGATCCAACTAGAGATGGGAAGGGACTGAGAGTCAGCTTCTCCTTTCCTTTCTTTCAGTGAACATTTCCTGTTGTATTTTTCAGGGAGTCCATACTGATGTCATGCAGTGCTCAGAGGATCTGCTAGTGACCTTGAGTCTACCAGAGCCTGACCTGGTTAGGGACCCAGCCCCAGCTCTTGGAAGGCAGCTTTGGCTCCATTTCAAATGACAGGTTTATCTGCAGTCCCAACACCACATGGCACAGCCCTTCGGATTGTAAGGAGCCAGATCTGGGAGCTTGTCCTGGAGAAAGACATGGAAGCTCATAGGCAGGAGGTTCAGGAAGAGTAAAGACAGTTTTCCTTCATTCAAGTGACTGTGGAGGCCTGGCCCCATTTCTACTCTATCCAACAGCAGAGGGAGCCTGGGAACTACCCTCTGAAAGGTTGACCTGCTGTAGGAGCTCCCCACAGATGAGATGAGAATGCTCTCCTCTTCAAAATCACTCAGAAGGCACTTTCTATCTGCTCTGCCATGCCTGCAACTTGAATCCAAACTGCAACCCACCTCACCCCCAGCGCTGAGTTCCTGCAGCGGTGTGGACAGAATCTTGGTCAGCTCCTTCCACTCTGAGCAGGCTGGACAGGGTGAGGCAGACACAGGGACAGCTACAGTAACAACAGCTCTGTCCACTGTCCTGGATATACTGCAGTCTGGTGGTGTTAGACTTCTGTGGAAGTGAAGCTTTTCTCAAGCTCATGTGGCTTGGACTGAGTGACAACCCTGCATAGATATTTCTTCTGCAGCTATAATGGGTGTCCTTGACCATGAGGTTAAGAAACCTCAGCTTTCCTTCCCAGTTGGCCTCCTCCTCTCTCAAGTCCTAAACTCTTGCCTTTCAGACTATTTGCTACTTGGCTTATTTATTTTCTAGTAAGAATTCAGTTTAATGCCCATAATTATTATTTTTTTAAAATAGTACTACAAGTGATAAAGGGAAAACAGCAGGTTGCTGTGTCCTTTCTGCCCTCAATTCATCTCCTTGGACATTTTTCTGATGCTTCTCTCCATACTTCTAAGAAGTTTATGTAGTTACCCCTTCACTTGTCAATTTTAAATGCCCATTGATTTCTTGTCATGTAAGATGGGGCTGGGTGCTCCTAACCCACTTTTATGTCTCTATCTTCCCTCCCTTCATTCTTCTAATATATTTATATTACATTTTTGTTAAATCAATATTTAATTTTGACTTTATTATAATTATATATGTACTGTTCACTGCTGAGTGGAGAAATACTCTAGGATCACATTTCCTTTCTCCTGTAACTTTCTGTTCTTCCGAGAGTTTCTAATTGCCTCATATTTTTGTCTCTACAGTCTGTCATTATCCTAATAATTCTGCTAACGAAATTTCAAAACCCTTCTGAACACCATTTTTCCCATGATGAAGTAACCCAAGGAACTAATGGCTCTACTCTTCTACTTGCTTCCCTGGGGACTGCTTGCCCTCTGTACCGTGTCTAGCTCTGATGACTGCACTTTGATGCTGCTGTCTAGTGCTGGGGCCTCCAATGTCCTGGGTTCCCACTCCTCCTCTCTTTGTAATTATACTCTTGGAGTATGAGTATTAGTTTCTTAGCTGAATGCATTTCTCTTCAAAAGCTAGCTCCAGAAAGCTGAACATTGACCTTGTAGGGTGCCTGGCAAACAGTGGGGTGTAGTTGCCAGTGGGCTGTGGAGTTCTGTATCACCAGAGGCAAATCCAGACTCCCAACTCTTAACACAGCCTGCCCAGGAGAGTTTGATTCAAACTTCCAACAGCCTCCTCTGCTTAGTGGTGCCAGTCCTTTGCCTAAAGTCTACCCAGCCACCTCAGAAAGAATTTCTTTCATCTGAAGACTGGGAAAGATGAATTTATTAGGATGGAAGCAGACCCGCTCTGAGGAAAACTGTTGATAATAATCAGCAAAATCAAGGTCATTGCTGTCTATTTTTTTACTTTCAAATAGATTTTAAAAGGCGCCCCTTTCCTCAAGATACTTTATTTCTGTGCAGTAGCAAATGTTACAAATGTTAATTTTGTTAGATGGCACTTTGCTGCCATATTGACAGTATATCAACAGACACAGATGATGTTCACTAGACCATCTCTTAGCAGAATGTGATTCACAATGACTTAAACCTCTAGACTCTGAAATTAATTAAGATCAGCATGGCCTCACCTGCCCAAGGAGCACATCTCAACACATTATTAGCATTTCTGAACTTGATATTTTAGCATAAATATTACCTGCAATGTGGCAATGAAGACACATGCCTTGTTCAAAACAAATAGGTGTGATGAGGGGCTGGAAGATTTGTTTAGCCTGGGCTAAGCCAGAGGAGGGAAGGAAGGTTGAAGATGAGACAGAAGAAAACAGTATTTTAACAACGATAATACAAGTCAACTTGCCCAGGGAGTCTAGGGTACACAAAAGGCTTCTTGCACATAGTTTGCAGAACATGACCCAGAAGCAAAGCAGCCTGGTGACGGGTTCCAATAGCTCCCTTCCCTGGGGAAGAAGCTCACGTAGTAAACATGACAAAGCCTTTGCTTATTCCAGTGACACTTCTTTGCACAGAGGACAAGAAGAGTAGCTGAGGGAATTCTTTTCTGGACTGAATGCTGATCAAGAGTGGGAAGTCTCTCTGCTTACCTGGGAGAAACAGAAATTCTGGAAGAAAGAAACTTTGCCTTTGAAAGTAAGGAACATCAGACAGAGTTGAAATGTGGCCTAGGTGCAGGAAAGCAGATTTCAAAGAGATGAGGGATGAATGGGATGAAAAGCTTTAATGACAGACTAGATAGATCTTAGTTATATTAGTGATAAGGTAAAGTGTCTGCTCTCCATTTCCACAAGGGAAGGAAGATGGAGAAACATCTAAAATAGGAAACCTGGGTGTAATGTTTACAATAATGTTTACAAAAGTTGGAACTAGAAGAAAACAGAAGAAGATACAATGATGAAAGCCTAATTTCTTGCAGTAATTTGGGAAATGATTACTGGATGATTTCTTTATGTCCAAAATTTGCTTTGTGCTGAGGTCACAACAAACGATACACACATAGGCTTGGAGTCTAGTAGGGAATATAGTCATCAAGAAAATAATTAGACGTGTGTTAACTCAACCAAGTACAAACAGACGGGAAATTCCTTAACCTGACAAATGGTATCTATGAAAAGCTTGACACATGGTATCTATTTAAAACCCAGAGTTAACATCAGACCGAATAGTACAAGACTGGGTTTTTGTTTTTGTTTTTGTTTTTTGCCAAGATCAGGAACATAAGGATGTCTATTTTTTCCACTTCAGCTTAGCATTGTAGCAGAAGTTCTATCTAGAGCAATGAAGCAAGAAAAAAGAAAGAGAAGATGTACGATTTGGAAAGGAGAAACTAAAACTGACACTTTCAGATATGATTTTGTATACATAAAATCCTAAGGAAACCCTTTATAACAAATGAGTTTAGCCCCAAATTTATTGTTGTATACTAGCAGTGAACTTCTGAGAAGAGAGTTAAGAAAACAATTTCATTCATAGCAACATCAAAAAGAATACAGTACTCAGAAATAAACTTAACAAAGAAAATATAGAACTATTCTGAAAACAGTGAGGCATTTAAAGAGGAATTAAAGAAGATATAAGAGCACAGATATAGTCTATATTCATGTATTAAAACTATATTCTGAAGGTAACATTCCTCAATTAATTTAAGATTTAATATGATCCTTATCAACATCGCAACGTGATAGGACTGGAAACAGAAAAATCCTGATCAATTTACATTATAATAAATTGATGCCTACAGACAACAAAATGGAAGGAATACCAATGTTTTCAACAACAAGTACTAAGAAAACTAGATATTCACACATGAAAGAATAAAGCTAAATTTCTATCTCCACAGATAAAAATTAACCCCCAAAATAGTTCCAAAACATGAATGATGAAAGCTAAGTTGTAAAAACATTACAAGATAAACAGGAGTAAATAGTTGTGAACCTAGGCTAGACAAGTCTTGAGATCTACCACCCAAAATGTAAATGATTAAAGAAAAATAGACATGGTGAACTTCATCAAACTTAGAAACTCATGTACTTCAAACGATGTCACCAAAAGCTGAAAAAACCTACAGAATGGGAGAAAAATTGCAAATTAAATATATAATAAGACTAGTAAAGATAATTCTTATAACAGTAGCAAAAATATATTAACATATAACCCAATTTCAAAATGGATGAAGGATTTGAATAGATGATTATCCGAAGAAAATATAGAAGCTATAACTACTGCAGAGACAGCATCATTCAAACTCACAGTGAGATATCACTTCAACATTTCTTGACTGGGTACAGAGGTCAACATTAACATATGTTGTTGAGAATGTAATAAAATTGAAATTTCCATTCACTGCTGGTAGGAATGGAAAATGGAAAACAGTTCCTCAAAATGCCATACAGGCAGACTTACCATACAACCCTGCAATTCCATCCTTCTGTATAAAATCAAGTGAAGTGGAAAAATATATCTACCACAAAACCCCTCAACAAACATTCATAACAGGGTTATTAACAACAGAAAGTGGAAATAACTTCAACATCTACCAATTGCTGAATGATGAACAAAATATGGTGTAGCACAATGAAATACTACTTGGAACTGGAAGGGAATGAAGTGTTGGGGAATGCTATAATGAAGGTGAACCCTGAAAACATTATGCCAACTAAAAGAAACAGCCACAAAGGGCCACTTTCTTCATGATTATATTTATATGAAATTTCCAGAATAAGAAAATCCACAGATTCAGAATGTAGTTATTATCCACATTAGTTATTACTAGAAGGCTGGAGACAACTGGGGAGTGACTGCTAAGTAGGCATATGGTTTCTTTATGTGGTGATGAAAACATTTTAAATTATATTGTAGAAATGGTTGCACAGGTATGTGACTATACTAAAAACCACGGAATACTATACTTGATTGTTTTTGAGACAGTGTCTCACCAAGTAGCTCTGGCTGACTTGGAACTCACTATGTAGCCCAGGCTGGCTTAGAACTTGTGATTTTCCTGTCTCTGCTTCCTGAATGCTAGGTTTCTAGGTAGATGTGCACTACCACACTTAGCTTGAACTCTGTACTTTAAATGGGTGAATTAGGGGCTGGAGAGATGGCTCAGTGGTTAAGAACACTGGCTGTTCTTG
>NW_008481687.1:0-5901 GCF_000622305.1 Nannospalax galili | reverse complement strand
ACTAATTTACCTATTGGTTGGGCTTTATCAGGGAATATGCTGGAACAACTTGCCACAAAGCTCTGTCCTCTGAAAAGTTCATGTCCATGATAAGCAGTCTTACCAATGCATCACTAGAAATGGTGGGGAAGTTGTATTTGAAGTGGTAGGGAGAAGACACAGAGATGTCATTTGACCCCCTTGCCTGGGTTCTTCATAGGTACAGCTGAGCTGCTGACCTTAGAAGGTCTGTGTTGAGTGTCCAGTGGTGTTTCGTATTCTCTTACCAACAGTGTCCTGTGAGGATGCTTATCACTGAGTCTCTACAGGGAAGGCCCTGTAAGACTGCTGGTTAAATAAGATCTGTGACCACAAACTGGGTGAGACTGGCCTATAGAGTCACCAGGATAAGCATACTGATTCAGCGGGGCCCACGGCGCCAGGGTTCCCAATGCCACAGGAATACTTAGAAGGTAGGGGAAGGCTGGGGAGATTGAGGAGACTCCTCCCAAGCCACATGCAAGCATGGAAGCTAGAGGCAGGCATGAAGGATCTTCTACTGCGGGCATCTGAAGTGTGTGAGGAGGAGGACTTGATTCTAATGGTAGGGCAGGTGCTTTCCCAGGGAGAAACCCAAAAATGGGATTCACGGGCACCTCTTTGCGCTCGAGTCTGGTGGCTGACGTCTTAGGCTAAAATGTAAGATGTGTTTTTTCCACACGTTGTTTCACACAAATCAGCTTTTATTGTTCGTATCATCTTTTGTCCCGAGAAAATAAAAATGAGAAAGATTATGATGGCTCGAATCTAGCTTTCTTCGCATCTCCTAAAATATCCTAAAATATTTCTATGTCTCATGTGTCTTTTTTCCCACCACCCCAAAGTTCTAAGCCAAAAGAAGCAGCAAAACTAAATGCAGGAATTTCTAACTCTGGCAAGCATGGTCCATTTCACCGGGGTGTGCTAAAGCTTTTGTTTGGAGACAGCACCCAAGTTGCGGGTGGGTGAGATTGTGCTCTTACTACAGAGTGGGTGTGATTATAGGAGGCTCTCAGTGGGCTGCTAGAGAAGAGGTGGAGTTGTGCACTTGTATCCTGAGGGGCTGGGAGAGGTGACATTCCTGTGCTAGAGGGGTCCAGGTTTAAGCTATCAGTCCGTTCCACCACTGTTGGTAAGTACATGAGGGGTCCAGTGGCATGGGTCTGCTGAGTCAAAGCCAGCCCCAGCTGACCTTTCCAAAGGAGCAGCTGACCTGGCCAGGATGGCATTAAATCTTGTAAATGGTAAGGGGTAACCTAGTCTAGATTGATCTGAGGGGTGTGGGGTATGGCTGGGGCAGGGTGAGCATTCCTCAGAGTCACCGCTAGCACCAAGGGGCAGTGTGCTAGAAGCATTTCTAACAGCTGGCTTTGTTGATGCACAGGATGCCCTTGTTGCTGAGGTAATAACACTTAGAGACTTCTAGAACTCCTGATCCCTGCCTTATCTGTGTACTGAGGAGGCAGGGGCATAAGTACCCAGAGCTGTGTGATGGTTGTGCTCTGTGGGGCACAAGGTGCTCAGAAGGTCGGAGTGTTCCCAATACCGAATGGGGATTTGGCCATAAAGGGATCCAGATGAGTTATGGGTGTCTGGCTGAGCCCGCAATACAAGAGAATTTTGGCAAATTATCCACATTCCCACTTCAGAGTGGGAAAAACAAGACTTCATGTTGCTTGAGACAGCTGTCAGTAAGGTGATCAGGGGCACTGCAGGCCAACCAGCCAGTGACATATAGCTGTGGTCTGTCTCAACAAAACCAGCAAGGTGCCTTCCTCCTAAGAGAACCTGACATCAGACCACAGGGTGAGCTGTTGTGCCAAAGACCTCCCATGACTGATGAGTAAGACACCGAGCCTACCAAATGAAAACAACTGTCCATGCCCAGGTCGGCCAAGAGGTCATTAGTACAGACTTGGACAGACTCATAGGTGTGTGCATTTTAAAAACAAACGATTCCATTTCTGACAAAAGCACAGGCTAGCGAATCATATTTCCACTCGGGAAAAATTCTGCACATAGACAGGTGCTACCAAGAAGTGGAAACCTAGTTTGTCTACTCAAAAGTAGCCTTGGCTAGACCATGGCTGTAGTATATTCTAGCTCTAGGGCTGCTTCTGAAATGTAGATAGATATATGGGGGGATTTGTGATGGCAGAAGATCTGTTCTTCCCTTTGATGGCATCCCACACCAATAGTGAACCCTCAAGAAACTCTCATCCTTCAGCTTAGTAGAGGGGTAGCTTCTAAAAATGGATCAGCAGCCTGTTTTTTAAGATACTTGCAAGAAATACAAATGCCAATTTGAAATTTTCTAAACCCTGGTTATTTAGCAGACTAGAATCTTCTCCGGGAAGTATTTAATCCCGTGTCAGATACAGAAAGGCAAAGTGGTAGCTTCAAGAGACCCAGAGTTCATTGTAGGGCGGAAGGTGCTCTAGGAGCAATCATGGTTTTAGAAGGAGCCAACGCTGGAAGGGAGAAGTCCTGGCTGCAGCTGTTTCTGGAACGGCCCTAGAACTTGCCTGTTGCTGCAGTAGTGGAGAGAACATGAGGCTGGAAGGGAGTTTCCCAGGGGGCTCAGCACACGGGCAGACCCTGCCTC
The DNA here is from genome assembly GCF_000622305.1 of Nannospalax galili. Lineage (NCBI taxonomy): Eukaryota > Metazoa > Chordata > Mammalia > Rodentia > Spalacidae > Nannospalax > Nannospalax galili. The sequence continues at coordinate 3,278 of NW_008481687.1, read as the reverse complement.
CAAGGACACGATATAGAGACAAGGCCCAAGGGATCCCAGCTTGCACTGGGCTCACATGGCACTTGGAATCAGGCTATGTGGGAGGCCTCGGCACTCCCAGCATGCTCTTTGCTTAAAGACCTGGGGCCCCTGGTACTGTGGGCTCAAGGCCACCGCTCCCTCTCTTCCTGGGAGATGCCAAGTACTGACTTGTGAAGGATGCCACACTCCTGCAAGGACTTGGTGAGGTCAGAGAAACGTCTCCGGGGCACCTCCATTGTTTCAATACTGCAGTGTTGGTAGGTGGCTTTGTTCTTCTGCTCAGCCACTGTAATGACGGTTTGTAGGTCATCAGTGGGCCTGAAGTAGCGCACGAACCTTTGCCCTGACGGTGATCTGACAGCCAGCAGCAGCCTTGGCTCTTGATCTGATGGCTCCTCCAGGTTAGCAGCCCAGGAGGAGCTCTGCCTCTTGGTTCGGATGATGAACTTCTTCTCTAGGGCACAGACTTGAACTCTGGAATCTTCTTGGCTCGCCCTCCAAGTCGTGCGAGCCTCCTCATGATAAAGGGCCTGGATGCTGCTCGGCTGCAGTGAACTGGCCTTTCTGGCCACTGTGTCCACAGCCCCCTCCTCTAGGCTTCTTCTGTTGATGGAAGGGAGGACTGGGTACTTATTGAGGGACGAGGTGGCCCCAATGGGCACTTGTTGCAGCAGCTCAGGGATCTCATTAGGGACTCCCTGAGGTGGAGAGACAGGCGCACAGGCTCTGGCTTTCTGGCTACTTGGCAACTCAGAGGCACAGGGTGGAGGGGAACAGGCCGGTACACTGGAAGAGCCTTCCCCACTGGAGAAGCCTTCCCCGGTGCCTTGGGGTCTGTGTAGGCTTGGCTGCTTCCGACCTTTGGCAGACCTGGGCCTGATGACGTGCATGCTGAGCGAGTTGGGCTTCCAGAAGAAGCTGTCCGCTGCCGTGCTGACCACAGTGCTGTGTTCGGGTGGTGCTAGGTTCACAGGGTCTTCTGTGGCCATTGCTTCTCAGGGCCCCTAAGAAAGCAGGGGAAGCAGAGAAGACCATGTGATAAACTGCCTGAAACACTGGGCTCACTCGCTCAACACTCACTCCCCAAGTGCCAGGAGTAAGCACCAATGGGCCAGAGTCTGGGAGCGCCTTTCCGAGTTCATCTGGAGAGGGGCACCCACTGTGACTCATTCTTTCACTTCAGGCACTTGGCATACATCAGGAAACCAAAGCCCTTGGAGCTTAAATTATAGTAAGAAGTCAATGTATATTTTCAGGGAGTAGTAACTGCTCTGAAGAAAAGAAGGTGGGAGCTAATTCCTATTCTTTTATTTGTTTTTTTTTTTGGTTTTCTTAAGACAGGGTCGCACTATGTAGTCTTGGCTGGCCTGGAACTCACTAGGTAGACCAGGGTGGTCTTGAACTTACAGAGATCGCCTGCCTCTATCTGGCAAGTGCTGGGATTAAAGGCCTAATCCTTGTACTTTAAAAAAAATTTATTTTTATTTTATGTGTATGAGTGTTATGCCTGGAGGTATGTAAGTGTACCTGTGTTGTGCAGTGCCCGTGGAGGACAGAGGAGGCCTTCAGATTCCCTGGAAATAGAGTTGCCATGTGAGTGCTGAGATTCAAGCCTGGGTCTTCTGTAAGAACACTTGGTGCTCTTAACTGCTGAGACATCTCTCTAGCCCCTTAATCCTTATTCTTATGGAGAGGGGACTCTGAGCAGAAATACCACACTGAGAAGGAACAAGCCTTGTGATAGTCCAGTGTGAGGGTCAGTCAACCTTTTCTATAGCTATGTTTGGCTTTGTTTGGAACTACTGGCTTCCACCATGATGGCACACAACCAGCATGGTGACTTACTCAACAGAGTACTATGTTCCAGTAAAATTTTGCTTACAAAAATGGAGTGGATTAGCTGGGGCTCCCCAGGCCTGTTTACCTACTCCTGACCTAGAAAAGCGTCCAGTGGACAGAAAGGTAAAAATCTTATGGCAACCAGAGTGTGTTGTGTTCCAGAGCATATGCTTGCTCCTAAGGTCGGGGGTTTCCTTAGGATATGGCCTACACCAACTACAGACAGGTGTTAGGGACAGCTACCTTTGCTCCCAGATGGAAAATACCCTTCAGCAGGGATTAAGACACTCAGCAGGTCAGCCAGGCTCAGTTCCACTGAAGAGCACAGCGCTTCTCCCTGCAGCACCCTTCAGAGAGCATCCTTGAACAGGGGCCACTGCCCTGACATTATCCACTGTGGAGGCGCCATCCTCTGGGATCCCCACTCTCTTACCACAGGTCTTCTCGTGCCTCTTTTCCCTTCTGCAGATTCCTTGCCGCTACTTTGTGTTTCTCCTGCTGTTATCTCCTTCATCCTTACCAGGAGGCTCTGTAAGTCACTTAATGGATCATGGCTCCCTAGCTTGGTCAGGGGCTAGAGAGAGCAGCTGCTCTGACAAGCTGCTAGAACCCACAGGGGATGCTCAGTTCTAGACAGGGAGTCAACAACGAGCCTTCCACATGAATACCCAGAGAGCAGCTATTTTAACTTTGCAGTCTGCAGAGTCCATGGTGACCAACCTCCCAGCTCTGACTTTTCAGGACAGAGTCCAAATGGATGGATGTACCTACATTCTATGAAACTTCAGTAGGGACCCTGAAACTTGAATTTCATGCATCACAAAATATTGCTCTTCTGTTTTTTTCCAATGATATGATTCTAATGTGTAAAAGCTGTATTTGGCTTCTAAGCAACATGGTGACAGGTGGCCATTCTTTTGATCCCTAGGCTGTATTTTGTCAAGCCCTGTCCTAAACCAGTTCTAAGGGGAATTTGGGCACAGGTTAATGAATTCTGTGGCTACATGGGCTGGAAGAAATAGTGGCTGCTTGATGATCCTCTGCAAGCTGGTGGCAGAGTCTGACGAGGGCCTTGTGACATTCTGTCCCAGGTCCTTTGCACCCGAACAACCTGCTTCTTGCCAGACCAGCCTGGGCTCTCTCCCAGAGCATCACATTATGCTTCCTCCCCCTGCTTATATTTCTGTCTTTCCAGCTACCTTGAAGCCCACCCTGAGGGCCTCTGCCCTGGGTCTCCCCACCCGGGTGCTCAGGAGCAACACTCTGAAGGCTGGTAGGGTGGGGTAGGGGTTTCTCTGAGTAGACCTGCTATTGGCAAATCCCTCAGCTTTTCATAACCATCCTGCTGGCCCCTTCACCAACACCATTCCCACCACCTTTTCCTCGAAACCCAAGGCACATCTTTCCCAGAACACTGC
>NW_008481686.1:0-3474 GCF_000622305.1 Nannospalax galili | reverse complement strand
CAAAAAAAAAAAAAAAAAAAAAAAAAAAAAAAAAAAAAACCAACAACCAAAAAAAGAAAAGTCCATTTGCCCCAACCTGAGAGTTTGAGCACATGAACATGTGTCTCATACAGGGACCCTCCATGATCAGACTTAACCCCATAGCCAGGCTCCTCCCAGTTCTCCAGCATTGTCTTCAATGTGGGACAGCTGTCCACAGTGGAATTTTTCAGTTTTGGGTAACTTAGCATGCTACACTTTTTCAGGCATCGGGGATTAGACTCTTAGATACAGAAGGGCCACAGCTGGTGCTTAAGAGGCACTTTCGGTCTAAACCCCTGAAAACTGTTTCATTTTTCCATTTTGGTTGTCATATCCGACCCAGAGCATCTTGCCATATTCTGGCTGTCTCTAGGTTATTTTTAAGTTAGGCCCAGGCATGAGACTGCTTAAATCTAGACTGACTCTAGGACCTCTGCAAGCTGTGGGGCTAGCTTCCTGCCAGAGCTCTGTCAGCCTCTGAGGAAGCAACCTTTGACATGAGAACTGAAATTTAACTCAAAAGAAGTTATTTTATTCATCTTAAGACAAACACTTCTTTTCTTAACTTGCCTAAAATCTACATATTTCATGTTATAAACCTAAAGAAATTAGACTCACCCTTCCCACTGAGTGATTTTGGGAGGTCAGAGGGAATTGACTGAGCATGGACAGTGGGTTTATCCTCTGGGACCATGATGAGTGTGCCCTTGGTTTACTCTTGGCAGAGGCTTTTTATTTCTAATTACTTTGGGTTGGATTTTTTTTTCTAAGAATGTATATTTGTAAGGGGATTTTGGAGATGTTTACACGGGGAAACATCTAGGTTCTCTTAGCCAAAGTACAGAAAAGGACAACGAAAAGAAAGTAGAAAGAGAACCAGCATTAGCGTTCTGGGCCTATTCCACCGGTGCCTCCTGCACAGCAGGCTCCCGAAAAGCACTGGTTTAGATGCATTAGAAGCTGAGATTGGGAGGTACCCTAAGCTGGGTGGAACATACATAGTGCTGAAAGTTCTCTCCCACCTGGTTAGAGGAGTAGTTTGTACGTGTTGCAGGTTCGTAGTTCTCAGCCCCTGTGGATATGTGTCCCTACAGATCCAGATGTACCAGCTGTCCCGGCTTCTCCACGATTACCACAGAGACCTCTACAACCACCTGGAGGAACACGAGATTGGCCCCAGTCTCTATGCTGCCCCCTGGTTTCTCACAGTGTTCGCCTCGCAGTTCCCACTGGGCTTCGTAGCCAGAGTCTTTGGTGAGCTTCCAGCATCTGTCTGCCCCCAGCAGCATTCTGTCAATAAGCCACATTTCTTGTCACTCAGTGGTAGGTCCATTTGTGTAGCTGTAGCTTCCACAGGAAGCTGAGTCTAGTCAGATTGGTTAGGAGTTTAGTCAGATTGATTTGGGAACTTTGAAGCCCTGCTTACCTAATGTCTTCCCTAGATGTCTTCATCTTGGGAGTATAGGTCACCGTCTTGTCCCACAAAGCCTTTACTAGAGCACACCTCAGAAGACTTGCCTGAGGTATACCCATGACCTCTCCACCTTGGACTGCTCTCTCAGGGCCCCTTGCAGCTTTCCATCTGCAGTTTCTGGGCTGTCTACTTTCTAGATTCCTGTTGTCTCCTCTTCTTTCCCTGCCCTGGACTCTTCATTCTTTCTACATTCTGGAGGACCTATGTCAGGGCTTTAAGTGACACGTGTGGGCCTCTCTCCCTTTCTTGACCTGACACTTGTCACATGCTACCTGCCTCATATTTTCAGCTGTCATGACCACTTCCACTTCTGAGTCACACAGTAAGCTTTGGTTGTTCACATGCCAAACCATCACCTCCTGTCATCTGTCATCATCTCCCCTCCTCTCATCTCCCCTCCCCTCCCCTCTCTCTCTCCCCTGTATTTTTTCCCCAGTGCTGGAAATTGAATCTGGGCTCTCACACATGCTACCCTTCTGGATTTGCTCCTGGAGAACCTAGCCGTTCACACCAAGTCTCAGCTGCCTTGAGGTGGCAGGGATGAGGCTGTACTCCTGGATACTAGCAACCAGTGAAATGCTACAAGCACTATCCAGCCTTAATTTGTTTCCTCTACTTCAAAATTAAAGTAATATTTTTCACAATACAATTTATTTTTATTTGAGAAAAAAGTACAAAAATTGATGATTATTTTATTATCAGATATATTTGGTATCATTTATAGAGTCATTTGATAGCTTAAAAGCATGATTTTATTATTTTTAAATCTTTTAGTTTTTGTTTGTTACTTTTATTTTGTGTGTATGAGTGTTTTGCCTATACACATGTAAGTGTAGCCATGTATTCGATGCCCACAGAGGCCAGAAGATGACGCCAGATCCCCTGGAACTGGAGTTATAGACACTTGTTAATCACCAAATGGATGCTAGGAACTGAACCTGGGTCCTCCAAAAGAACAGCTAGTGCTCTTAAGCCCTGAGCCATCTCTCCAGCCCCCTTTACCCTCTCTGTTGCCATACCCAGCTGTTACATGGGTGATAGGGATCCAAACCCAGATCCTTGTGCATGTAGAACAAGTACTTATTATCTCCAGCCCCTCAGAGAGCATCTTAAAGGGAATATTCAAAAGCATCGAGTATGTACTATTTATTCCCAAAACTTAGTTTTGATTACTGTACAAAAAGCGTAGTCTCCCCACTTTTTATCTTCCCCACCCAGTTTCCCCCCCCATCCCCCACAGAACTGGACATGGTGTTCAGGGATGGAGTGACTGTGAGCAGGAGGTTTTTGTCCCATGACTTGCCCATAAACTGAGCCCCAGCTCACACATACTTCTTGGCAGAATTTGACTTGAGGTAGGAGTGGGGTTCATGGTACACAGCTTTGATTTCACTGTACCAGGACAAGAGCAGTGCACCTCCCAGGAGCACCAGAACAGACCCTGTCCAGCCAATAAAGGTGACCGGATCAGACTTGTACTTAATATTTTGGAGGGTCAGGGTATTATAAAAGTATAAAATTCGATAACCATTCCAGGAACATGCTACCAAGGTAACAAGACCTACCACTATGAAAATGATGCCTCCAGTCATAGCTTTGTAGTCTCCTCTAAGTGGATGCACTTCATGTCCGTTATAGCCACAAACTTGATACAAAAGCCCAGCATCAGGGATACCACCATTTGGGCTCAAGTGGCCTGCATGGCCATGTTCTTCCAGAGGGCCTGGCTTCTCAGTTCCTAGCTTCTACATGCTAGCATCTAACAACTGTCTATAACTCCAGGTCTAAGGGATCCAGTGCTCTCTTCTGGCCTCTGACAGGAACTGCACAAATGTGGTGCACTTATATACACACAGGCAAAACACTCATACATAAAATCAAGCATGCACTATTTTACATGTACTTTGGGTAGACATCTTAGGTATCCAAATATATGTGGTGTGTGTGTGTGTGTGTGTGTGTGTGTGTGTGTGTGTGTG
>NW_008481685.1:0-5739 GCF_000622305.1 Nannospalax galili | reverse complement strand
GGTCCTTTGCAAGAGCAGCCAGTGCTCTTAACTGCTGAGCCATCTCTGCAGCCTCCGAAATAGGGAATGTTTTGTAAGTAGCAAGAGCAAGTTACAGAATAGGGCAGCTTTCTGGTCTAACAGTGAGGTTAAGAGATCCACTCCCCCCTCCCCACGTCTATTAATCGTGAAGATGTGGTGGTTCCTGTCAGAAGCAGTGCTTACCCAAGGCCAGAGGCTAAGACCCCGCCCAACACGAAAGGACCCATGCCATGCTCGGTCACCACCATGGTCAGTTTTGTCAAGAAGGTGGGGGTTGACCAGCCATCCCTCCTCCTGTTACAACCACTGCAGCAAAGATTAGAGCTCTGGGGCCCCTCATTCCTGGCCTAAGACCACTTTTGAATTCTTGGTGGTGTTTGGCCACTCTCTGGAGGTGGAAGTCACATAGAGGACCACAGTGACTGCAGCGGGCAGGTACCATAGTCCTGTGTGACCAGCATCATGGAGACGCTTGCTCTATCCTTACGGTCTGTGGGATAGAGGAGAGGCCAGACAGAGAGTGGAGTTGAGGTCTTCGCCTGGGCGTGCTCATGGGCCTATACGCAGGGGGCTCACTCACTGCATTTACCAAAGAGCCCCAGTGTCTGTCTTTCATCAGGACTTGGTGCCTGGAGCGAGGACTAAGAGATCCCCCGGCTCCTGGGTGTTCTTAATTTGATTTACTGTGACGAGCCACATGAAAATGTGTGATTTCATGCAGGCTGTGCACCTGTCCCCATGACCTTGGAGCACAATGCCTGGACCTTGAGTTCTCGCCTAGCTCTGTGCATGTCCTCGCTCAACCTCGTGTGCATTTTCCGCAAAGGCAATGCCACCCACGTGTTCACAGCTGCATTTGATAATTTACTTTAAGTGTAATTACACAGGAATTCACAATAATGAGCCCCCGACTCTCCTCCCTGACTGTGAACATGCCCCTCTCTTTCTAAAACTTGTTTTTCCGTGTTCCCTGTGGAAAATGTGGGACACAGAGTAAAAGAACAATTGCGCCCCGATCCCACAACTCAGAAGATACCTGGCCCGGGCAGCTGGCGGCTCCCTTTCTATACCCTTGAAAGTCCTCAGAGACTCTGACCTTTCCCTGGAGACCAGCCTGGATCTCACGATGCTCACAAAGCCCTTCTGCCATCCTCATTCTCTCTCACTAGGTAGGTTTCTAGCCAGGATGCCTGACTCCCCTGATTCTGTGATGTCAGCGGGACAAGTGTAGTCAGCTTTCTCAAATCGGAGGATGCTCCTGTCTTCCCTCCCCACTTCTCCCCTCCTCCCTGTCTCTCCCCCCGCACCGCCTTCATTTTCCTTTTAATTACAATGCATGGAGCAATGAAGAAGCAGAGGAAAAAGGGTCAGGAACTAACCAGGAAAGGCCTGGGGGCCTGGGGGTGCGCATTGAGCCCCACGGCCTTGCGCACTGCTGTGGTCTGAATATGAGATGTCCCCCAAAGGCTCACAAGGTGGAACACTTGGTCCCCACCGAAGGTGCTGTTTTGGAACATGGTGGAACCTTTGGAAGAAGTAAGGCACTGGGGGCAGGTCTTGACTTCTGACAACCTGACCCTGCTTCCTGTCTGGTCTCTACTTCCTGGCAGCAAATGTGTGTGACCAGCTGCCTTACTCTCCTGCTCCCAAGCCTTCATCTTTCTTTCCTCCACCCTTCCTTCCCTCCTTTCATTTTATTGTTATTTTAATTTTTTGAGTCTCCTTGTAGCCCCAGTTGACCTGGAACTCGCTATGTAGACCAGGCTGCCCTCAGCCTCACAGAGATCTGCCTAACTCTGCCTCCCAAGGACTGGGGTTAAAGGTGTGTGCCACCACATCCGGTGACTATGTTTCTTCCGTTAAGTCACCTCTCCTCAGGTGTTTGGTGACAACACTGCACAATTAACAGCACAGGCCACTGTCATCTTTTTCTGCAAAATGGTGCGGGCCATTTCTCAGTCTAAGACACTCAATTCAAGGGTCCTGCTGCTGGGGCTCTCAAGAGGTAGGAAGAGATGCTGGTGTGGTGATTAATTCTGTCAACTTGATGGAAGCTAGACTCATCCAGGGGGTCAACCTCTGAGCATGTCTGTGAGGGACTATCCAGACTAGGTTCTTGAGGTGGAAGATCTACCCACATTCAGCACCGTCTCCTGGGTGTGGGGTCCTGGACTGCATAGGAAAGGGCAAGCAGGCCGAGTGCCAGCATTCATCTCTGTCTGCTTCCTGACTTGCTGACATGGTGTGAGCAGCTGCCTCACCATCCTGCCGTCATGCCTTCCCCACTATGATGTACTTTCAAACTCTGGGCCAGAACGAGCCCTTCCTTCCTGAAGCTGCTTTTGTCAGGTTTAGTCACAGCAGTGAGAAAAGTAACAAATATGGTAGGTGTGTGGGACCACAGCGAGTAGGAGTTACAGCTGTGGGCCCAGGGAAAGCCACCAAATTGTCCGATGTACGTTAGGTCTGATGTGGGAATTGCACAGGACTCAAATTCGGATCCCCATGATCTGCATTTTGTAATCCCAATATCATTGGTGGGTTATCGTTTTCTCAGTTAGGATGGGTTGTTGATTTCATTGCCCATGCTACCTGGGAGGGGACTTCAGGCTGCCTGACCATCTGGAGCTTCTACCTCACTTGTGGGTTGAGTTGTTAGTGTATGAGAAACAGCATAGAGGACTAAGGGGCTGGTTAGAAAGACAGTTATTAGTGTGGTTGTGAGCCTGGCACAGGCTCCTTTCTATTGGGGCAGGAGGGCAGACAGGTTCATTTGAAAGAAAAGGCCAGCTGTTCAGGCCTAACTATGGGAGCTGCGGTGGCCCTGAGGAGGCTCTGGTGGTCCAGGCAGGGTGCGCAAGGGGCTGCAGTGGAGAGAGGAACTTGGAGGCACACTTCCTCTCTTTCGGGTGAGTGGTAATGCGAAGGTCTTGCCTCTCACTAAAGACAGCATCCCTCCCCATCAGCATACTTCTGTCCCTAGCCCATGAGGCAGGAGTGCAGTGACTGTCTTCACGGACAGGGCACTAGAGCTCTCAATGAACAAAGTGAGGGAGGAGACAGGCCCAAAGCATGCAGTATCCAGCTGTGATGACCAATCTTGGAAGTGGGAACCTCGACTGAAGAATTTCCTACATCAGACTGGCCTGTGGGCACGTCTGTGGGGCGTTTTCTTGGTTGCTATTGATGTTGAAGGGCCCAGCCCACTGTGACCTGGGTTGTATAGGAAAAGTGAGCTGACTGTGCACCTGGCAAGCCAGGAACAGCATTTCTCTATGTCCCCTGCTTCACTTCCCGCCCTGATACCCTTCAGTGATGGACTGTTACCCAGAAGTGTAAGTCGAAATAAGCCCTTTCCTCCCCAAGTTGCTTTAGGTCATGAAGTTTATTATAGCAACAGAAAAGCAAACTAGAACACCAGCTTTAAAACATCAAAGCTTAACTCTCAGAACTACGCACCAAGTAGGGGGTTTGGGCAGCAGACTTAGCTGAGTTTAACTTGTACCTTAATTTTAAAAACAAGGGGGTGGGGAACCCCAACCAAAACCTCCAGAGAGAATGCATATCTGTGGGCAATCCCAGATGTGTTGCCCCGGCCCTGGGACCTGAGCACATTCCAAGCTGGCTGTTTTGTGTCCTAACCCTTTTATGATCCCTCTCCTCTATACCTACCCTCCCCACCCAGATCTTCCTTTCCTCTTTCTTCCTTTGTAGGTTGGCAGGCGGCATTGTGACAGAGGCCACAAAAGATGCCTATGGCTGTCAGGGTGCCAGACCCAGGGGTGAAAGACCAGGTAGATCGTCCAAATGGCTGTGTGTCCAGGAATCTGGTTATGTGTGAAAATAGACACTGAGGGAGTATCTTGTGCCCACGTGGTCCTAACAACCACACCCGAGAGGCATTAATACTGTCCGCGCTCCCAACAGCATTTGAAGATGGGAAAACAAACGCAGGCAGAGGGCAAGTGTGGCTCCAGATCATGCGGATTTAAGTGGTAGAGTGGGGATTTGAACCCAGGCAGCCTCCACTCTAGGGCCTTATTCAGGTTTGTGTGTGAGGAAGCACGTATGTTCATGGAGTATTCAACATGCATTTGCTTACTGTAATCACACAGGACATCCTAAGACCAACAGGCAGTGGCTGTGGCCACATCTCCAGGCAGGCGGCCACCCTGCCGCGGGTCTAGAACCCTTTCACTTGACCTTCATTGGCAACTATGTGTCTGCTTGAAAACGACAGAAGGCTACATAACTTAGATCGCTCTTGGTCCATAAGCTCTGAATGAGGAGTTGTGCGGTCTCTGCCGGCTCAAATGTCTGAATACTTGGTTCCCCAGCTGGCTGTGGAATCTTTAGGAAGTGGAGCCTTGCTAAAGGAAGTCGGTCCCTGGGGGTGGGCCTCGGGCATCTGTAGCTCTGCCTCACTTCCGTTCTGTTTCCCATTTCCACACGGTGGGTGCAGCGTGTCAGCCACTTTACTCTCTTGTCGCTGTCCGGTCCATGTCATCCTAGCCTCGATGGACTGTATCCCCTCAAACTGTGAGCTCCAATAAGCCTTTCCTTGCTGAAGTTGCTTGTTGTGAGGTACGTGATCAAAGTTATGAGAAAAGTAACTGAGAGAGCAGTCTGCTGAAATGTGACTGGACCAGCCCCCAGGCTGCCCTGGCCCCAGCTCTGTAACCCCCCCCGGGGGGGGGCGGGGGCAGGTGCTTCTCTCTGCTTGAAGGATTCACTGAAGTCAGGGCAGTTTTCATCAAGGCACTGGTTAATTGTCAATTTGACACAACTTAGAATCACCAGAGAAGACAGCTTCCACTGAGTAACCTCCTATGTCTGCTTGGTCTGGGGCAAGTCTGTGGGGGGCTGTTCTGATTGTTAATTAATCCAGCCCACTGTCAGGTGCTGTCCTCTAGGTTGGATCCTGAACTGTGTAGGAGTGAAGACAGCTGTGTGAGCGCAAGTCAGCAGGCAGGGTGGGCACATGTGTTCCTCTCTGCTCTTGACTCTGGATGTGGTCTCCAGCTTAGTGACTTTCCTGCTATGATGAACTGTGACCTGGGATTGTAAGCCAAATTAACCCTTCCCTCTGCTGTGCGGCTTCTTGTCAGGGTGTTTTATCACAGCAACAGGAATGAAACTAGAATAGCAAGTAACAAGCTGTAAGCCAAGATTTGCCAACTGGACTTGGGGTTTTCATTTGTAAAGACCTCAAGCCCTAGAATCAGTCCCAGTTTCCAGTGATGAACAGCCACACGTGTGGCTCTGATGCAGGTGAAGAGGATGAGGAGGAGGCCACCGTGCCTTCATTCCCAGGCTGGCTCTGTAGCCTTTCTGGTTCTGATTTATAACTCTGTACATTGAGTGACACTATGGTTAAGACCCCTTCGTGATACTTTAAGATGAAGTTCACAAGTGAGTCCTGAAGCTGGATGCAGCGTATGGCAGGTATCAAGTCAGGACAGACACTGAGTACGGTAAAGCTTTTCATGAAAACCAATGTCCCCACAGCTGTGCTGCCTAGGATGGTAGCCACTAGGAGCACATGGCTGCCTAAACGTCTATGTAAACTAAGGAAAACGAGATATGTATATTCTCCTTAACGATAAGGCTACATCCCTTAAACATACTACAAGTTGGAAATACTAAGTGGAAAATGTGGGATATAGCCTTGAGCCTAGAGTAGAAGTCCTAATGACAGCCATACAGCAAGCCTGAGGC
>NW_008481684.1:0-5867 GCF_000622305.1 Nannospalax galili | reverse complement strand
GGAGAGGAGGAGGAGGAGGAGGGAGAGGAGGGAGAGGAGGAAGGAGAGGAGGAGGAGGGAGAGGAGGAGGAGGGAGAGGAGGAGGAGGAGGGAGAGGAGGAAGAGGGAGAGAAGGAGGAGGAGGAGTTCTTATGCATCTCTAAGATCTCACAAGTTGTTGCTAACTTTCTGAAAGGCTTTAAGTATTCATTCATCAAGTGACAGAAGTCATTGCTAGTTGCCTACATACCACTCTTTGAGACACTGCCTCCTCTCAAAAACAAACAAATGAGGAAGATGAAAAGGGGGAGGCTGAGAGTGGCTGCCTTTTCCAGTCTTAACTGCCTGGAACTGTGCCATCAACACTAGGATCAGGGGCAGTGAACAGAGGGCAGACTGGATGAGGAGACTCAGTCACTGAATTAAGCAACCTGTCTATCTGTGGACTTATTTTTTGAGGTGAGAACATACCCTTACTGTTTAAGCCATTGGACTCAAGAGGATTCATGGTTTTTGTGGCCTCAACTAGGTGAATAGTTTCCATCCTCTGAAATAACATGACATTTTATGGACGCACATTCAATTTTCAAATAAAACCAAGTCTGTATGAGTGCTAACTTTACTTCCCTGAACCCCCAAACCCAAGTTCCTTATGTTAGAATGCTTGCTCTGCACTCCATCTGGAATACACTTCTCCCAGCATTCCCAGGTCCAAATCAATCAACCTCCTACATAAAGTGGCTTACTTAATTCCTGCCCACTTCTCTAAACACAGCACTGACTGCATCACATTTTCACATCTTGTCTACTAATTCCTTTCTCCTCTCTCTCTCTCTTTTCATCTTCTCTGTAGAATAAATGACCAAAGTTGACATAAAAGAAATTCAGAGCTGATACTATACAGCAAAAGTATTTTAAAAGAAAGCCAAAATTGTATTCCCTACTGAGGTGGTTAGTTGTCAACTTGACAGTCTAGAATAACCTGGGAAGAGAGTCTCAATGAGGGATTACGTAGACCAGGCTAGCCTGTAAGTCTGTCTGTGGAACTGTCTTGATAATGCTAACAGACATGGGAAGACACAGCACAATGTTGGGAGCACCATTCACTGGGTTTGCAACCTGGACTATGTAAGAGTTGTGAAAGTAAGCACCAGCAAGCATGAATGCACTCAGTCTTTGTCTGCTCCTGACTGTGGATGAGGCTAGCTGCTTCAAGTTCCTGCTGCCTTGATGTCCCTGCTATATGGACTCTAAGCTGTTTCTGAGGGGTATTTTATCATGGCACCAGATACAAAACTACAACTTCAAGTTGTTTTGAAATTAAAAGTGAAATCTTAGGTTGTGTTTAATGTTTTTAAATTCCAGGGGTTGCTAGCAAAAATTCATAATACAAAATCTCAAACTGACTACAGGGCAGTCAGCAGAACTCTCCTGACCATCTGTGGGAAGCCTAGTCCAGAACAAAGACTGACATCCGACCCCAGTTCTGCCCCTTTGTGTGAAAACTCTAGCTCCTTCTCTGTCACATGTATTGCTGTTCTGTAGTTTTGTTACAGTAGTGGTGCTGGAACTTGGAGCCTTGCACATGTGAATCAAGTGCTCTACACTGAACTCTGTTCCCAGCCCTGCTGTTGTCCGTCTGATGGGCAGGTTGAGTATTTGCAAGGCTCATGACCCAGTCCCAGTGCAGCAATCAGCTTGTATCCTTGGAATTCATTCCAGATAGCAAAAATGTTTTCTTTTTCACTAGGTAAATAGCAAACCAATGCGAAGAACTTCTGCAAGATTACTTAGATTCTTTGGCAGAGTAAAAAGCTGTAGTAAATGTTCAGATATTTAAATAAACACCAAATACTACAAAGAGCAACCATCATGGTTCTATTGAAAACTGTCTTCAACTATGGCAATTCAAGAACAGCAATACAGTATTTCTTTACAAAGTGACTATTATGAAAGTCTGTAAGTGCATAAATTGATTTCTAGGCTATTTTCATATAGACATGTCATTAAGATACACTTTCCATTCTTTTCTGAGGTATTTCTGTGGTTTGACTTTTTTTTTTTGTACTGTTGGTTACATTACCTTTGATCATCCTTTCCTAAAGTGATTTTGAAGACCTGAAAAATGTTTATTGCATAGGACACTATTCATGACAGAGAAGCTAGGAACTGCAAATATGTAGCATTGGACCAAGTCTTACAAATATTTCAAGAATTTGTTACATACATTTTTTACAGTTCATCTCTGCTTAAAAAAAACTGAGCTCAGAGGTAAGAGCTAACTAAATACAGTGAAGCATTTTTGGAATGTCAGATATTAGAAAGTAAGATGAATAATACAAAAGAAAAAGCCATAATTCTTGCCAGCTATATATTGTATTGCATTCAAAAGCAACGACACATGCTGTTATCAGTTCATAGTTAAATATTTCTACTAATCTGTTTTGGGAGAGCAAATGTCTTTCAAGGTTTCAAGTTCCTCTATAAGCTTCTTGTTCTGAACTTCCAGCACTGCAACTCGACTCTCCAGACATTTTACATATTCCTTCTTTCGCCGTCGACATTCTTTAGCAGCTTCCCTGGAAAAAGTAGAAGCAGAAGGGCAAACAAAACATATTTTGCATGCTATGGACAAATTAAAGTCATCTTGGTAATCTGATTACAGTTGCATTCCAAATCTTGGAAAAGTATTCCCAATTCATACACTAAGCCAAACTGGATTCTTAAGTAAGGGCTACAAGTGATCCTTCTACAGTCCACATGGCCATTAGTAGGATTGCTGCATCGCCTGCCTTGATTAGAGTTCACAGTAAACAAAGTCCAAATCAAACACAGTTACTCTGCTTTATGGCAATAAAGGTCTTTGAGGGCCTTGAGTTCCTCAATGAGGGTCTTGTTTTGGTTTTCAAGCACAGCCACACGATTTTCAAGACATTTGACATATTCTTTCTTCTTCCTGCGACACTCCCGGGCAGCTTCCCTGGAAGCAACACAAGGCAAATGACTACAGGAACAACTTCCCAGCACAGTCCAGAGTGGCTCCATGAACTTCTGCCCCCCTTCTCCCCAGTCAAAAGCCAGCCAATCTGAGAAAAGTTTTGTACAAAGCCACACACCAAATGGAACAAAGCACATGCCTTTATGAAGAACAACAGGAACAATTGAAGTGCACAGACATTTTTATCCAAATGGTGTTCTCCTGGGGCATCCATGCCATAAGAATGACCAGAGCTGTGCTCAGTAAACTACAAGAGGATCACCTACCCAGGAGGGATTTCTATTACATTTACAGATCCTTTCAATTCTCTCAATCTTTGGCTGTCAAACCACACTCCATCACAATGAGCAAATTGCATTTGATGAAAATTATTATAAGAATTAAACTTAAGAAATCTCAAATACCAAAACTGAACAGTTTTCTGCTTCAAGACTAAATCTCAGAATAACAAGATCACTCTCAATTGCAAGAAACAGTATCTTCACTAGAAAACACAACATGGGTAAATTACAACAATAAACAAAATATGTACATTTCTATAGACCAAAGTAAAATGGACACTGCATGTGAAAATTAAAGAATGGATTTATATGACTATATGACACAAAATTTGGCGATTTGGAGAATTTAAATCCACAAATGTGAGAATAACACAATTAAAATAATGAAAAAGGAAGCCAGGTATGATGGCATATGCCTGTAATTCCAGCACTTTGGAGGTGGAAACAGGAGGAGCAGAAGTTCAAGGCCAGCCTCAGCTACATAATGAGTTCAAGGCTAGCCTGAGCTGTATGAGTAGTAAATATAAAAATAATAAAGCTATGAAAAAGGAAGCAATAACTGAAATGTTCAATACTATTCTCTACTCCCATGCACTTAATATATATTATACAATTTTTAAAGAACTTTAAGCGTACCAAAAGAAAAGACAAACCAGCAACCGAAGCAACAGAAACAAAAATGAGTTAGTCATTTTCATGCATGAGTCCACCAAAAAAAAAGAAAAACCAACTAATATTACCACCAACTTCTCTCTCTCCCTTTTTTTCAGAGTGGGATGAAATGGCAAGTGTCTGTTAACACTTAAATCCTCTAAGGAGATGTCTCCTGAAGACAGCTTTGAGATCACTCAGTTCTCAAATAAATTTCTGATATTATTACTCAACTCAATTTCAACAAAGGTCATTTTGTGTATCTAAACACTAGTGACTGTAATGCCAATTAGTGTTGCTACAATCCCCAACTCTGACACACACAACAGATTTAGTCAACTGTTGTATTTTTAGAATAGTTGACTCTTGTGGACTGGATCTCCTTTTCTCTATGGGAAGCAAGAGTCAGCAGAAAAGGAACCTTGAAATCTTAATGAACTGCAGGAAAGAACAACCCCTATTTTGAGTCCAAAAACAATGCACATACCCTATGAACTCACAGAGTGCTAAACTTCTCAACTCAGTAATGAAAAATAAAACATGCAAAATTAAATTTAGCTTGATAAAACATGATTATGATAATTCAAATGGTGTACAGGGGAAAGTTAGAATGAATCTGCCAGGTTGGGAATGTAATTCAGTTCCCTTCCACAAAGAAACTGAAATTTACTTCTAAATATCTAGGTTTTCATTTTTAAATAATTATATTAAATTCTAAACCTAGAAGGAAGACAATCTTCCTATAAAAACATTAAAGTTTAAATAGTAGCAGTGTTATAAGGTGTTTAATTTTTAAAATCTTAAAAATGACTTACTGTAAATATCCATACTTCACATTTTATTCTCTGTTGTATATGATGTTACTAGAGTCAAAATATTCCAAGCACAAAGCTTTAAGTGACCACACAAATGGTCAGATATTCCTAAGTACTTCTTAGCTATGGAAAGCACCTGTTTCTTCTATTAATAGTTAGCTCAGTTTTCAGGTTTGCATTTGACTGTATCTATTCTCAGCATGGAGAGGAAACTACATGTCAAACTACAGGAAAAGCTGAAGAGACAGATGTAGCACTATACACCTGTATGTAATGCCAACAGTCAAGAGGGGAAGGAAGGTAGGACCACCATTCCTTTGAGGCCATCCTGGATTACATAGCAAGACCATGTCTCAAAAACAACCCCCGCACACACAAAGGAAATGGTGACCAGACTACAAAGAAATGAAAAGTACTGCTATAACGGTATGGTAAAAATACAATTAAATGTCTATTATTGATGCCAGTCAACATATGAGCTCACTGATATTAATTATAAACCCTGTATACTTCCATGAAGTACATAGTATGAAGCTTTACACTGAAGTCCTTTTGATATGAACCTAGTCTAAGGGTCGTGGGGAGCTCTGACAAACTGCTAGACTATTTCTATCCAATTTGTGCTCCATAGAGCCCTTGGCCAACTTACCACTTAACCTTTTCTAACTTCAGTTCCTCATCTGCAAAGTGGAGATAATAATCAGACTTATTCTCATGAGAGAGCTATGTAAGAATTAAAGAAACATGAGAAATAAAGCATTAAACTTGCTAAACAGATACTGAGTCGCCAGCAAAATGCTGATGAAAAAGTATGAATCCAGCATGACCTGGAACAAACCCCTGACAAATATGTTTCCATCTTACTGATCCTACTTCTAGTACTTACTGATCCTCCATCTAGTGATCTAGGAAAGCAGTGCATCTGGCAGATGTAGCCAACTCGGGGAGTCAGTCATACACTATATCAAATTGTGTTTTTTATAAGATTGTTTTTATTTTTTAATTATGTCTGGGGGGGGAATATGTGCACATGACAGCAGGTGCACACAGAAGCCAAGAGTTACAGGCAGTTATTGTCCTAGTTTGTTCTCAATTGCTGTGACAAAACACTCTGACCAATACCAAACTGGGGAGGAAAGGGTT
>NW_008481683.1:0-5733 GCF_000622305.1 Nannospalax galili | reverse complement strand
CAGGGTCTCCCTGTAGCCCCAGCTGGCCTGGAACTCACTCTATAGACCAGGGTGGCTTCGAACACACAGAGACCCACCTGCCTCTGCCTCCCGAGTACTGGGATCAGAGGCATGCACCTCCAAGACCTGCTCCAATCACACTTCTTAAGCAGCTATAATTTATCTGTTTTGTTTTTACCCCAATTGACAAAACTACTGCCAACATTTGTTTATTTCTCCATATAAAAATATGTTGCATATTTGGTGCACTACAAATTAAAAGACTGGAAAATTATATTTCTCCTATTTTTAATGCTATATACCAATGCATGTACAGTTTTTTTTCCCTCTCATGTATAAGGCCTATTGAACTCGCATGCACATCAAAGAGGAATTCTTTATCTGTTCATCAGTCAGAATTGTTGCTAATGATACAATCTATATTCAACATGAGACTTTTATTTTTGTTGTTGTTGTTCTCTTCAACTGATGAAGCTGGAGAGATGGTTTAGTGGTTAGGGCACTGGTTACTCTACTAGGTTCCCAGCACTCCCATTATGGCTAACAAGGATCTCCAACTCCAGTTCCAGGAGATCCCATGCCCTTTTCTAGCTTCAATAGGCATTGCATGCATGGGTGCATTTACATACATTCAGGCAAAACACTCATACACATAAATAAATAAATAATTTCTTAACTAAAAAAGGGCTACACCTAGCGTGCAATTTGAGAGAAAGACAAGAGTGCCCACAGGAATTACTAATACACATAGCATCACTAGAGCTTCAGTTTAGACGCATACCTTCACACCTTGGAAGTGGATGGTTCCAATTACGACTGACTCCATGAAGGCACGTGAGAGCTGAGTTCCCAATTAATGTGTATCCTGGGAAGCATTCAAATGAAATGGTTTGGCCCACAGTAAAATCATTGCCAATTACAAACCCATTTCGAAAGGGGCGAGGATCAG
Source organism: Nannospalax galili (assembly GCF_000622305.1). Taxonomy (NCBI): domain Eukaryota; kingdom Metazoa; phylum Chordata; class Mammalia; order Rodentia; family Spalacidae; genus Nannospalax; species Nannospalax galili. Next base: position 4,784 of record NW_008481683.1, on the reverse strand, counting down.
GACAGCTTTGCAATTGATAGGCTAGAAAAAAAGAAAAGGAAGGATATTTTCTGAATTTCAAAGACTATAAATGGGTACGTTTTGCTTTTTAGAAAAATACAGTTTTATTGTGGTTTGTGAATTTCATATAATAGATCTTAAATAACTTTAGACCTCTCCCCCATCCCCCACCACACACACACTGGATTGCATGCATTCTGTTATATGTGGTAAGTTCTATCCAGTCAAGCAACTGTACCCAGACATCCTTTGGTGCAAATCCATCCAGTGGAGTCTAGTCAGCCTATCTGGAGTCACTCCCTTAAAGAAATCCTCTGTTTTATGGGCGCTATTTGTAACTTAAAAATCAATAGGATGCTGCTTGTGGTTAGTTATTATATAAATAATAATTTGATCTTAAATACAGCACAACATGAATTTTTTCTTACGTCTACAATTTTCATATTTAAAATGTTAGTATAATTCATGAAATGCATCAGCTGCCTCACTCACTGGTGCAATCTATCTAAATTATGAACATGAATAGAAATGTAAACTGCTCCTAACAGCCACAATTTTAATCAAACATACTGTGATTCCCTTAAATAGAATTCAATTGCCTCTTGGTTATGTCTCTTGTACATAGAATAAAATACTTGTATAAGCCCAATTTTGAGCCTTTTTGAATTTTTAAAACAATTTTTCTCTAATAGGAACAATCTGAAATACCACTCTACTGAGTTTTACTGTGAATTTTTAGTACTGAAATACATTTGTTCTTACACCTCTCTTTTTTTGATTCTTTGTTTGTTATTTGTTTTTTGTTTGTTTTGAGCAGGGTCTCACTGTAGCTTCAGTGACCTGGAACAGCTTGCTCTGTAAACCAAGCTGTCCTCAATCTCACACAGATCCTCTTGCCTCTACCTCCGGAGTGCTTATACCACCATGCCTGACCTCATTCATTGCTTTTATATCCTCTGTGGGATAACAGTCTCCACTTGTTTTATTCATCAATGATGCCAAAGGCTTTCCCACTTCCTTTCATTAAGCATTCATGAACAATGATGAATAAAATTTGAACTTATTTATATGAACTCATATAAGTATTTGAGGCTTCATTATTTAGAAGTTCAATTATACTTCTAGAATATACCACAAACATAGTTCTAAGTCTTTTAGCAGCACTTAAGAGGAAAAGTCAGTTATCCAATCCCTTTTGAAATGAACAATTTTGCCATTAGTGTGGGTATTTCTGCACTTCACAGGGAAGATGAAGTGTTCCTGTTGGTGCAGGCATCTAACATATATCAATGAACAGTATCAATCAACAATACAAATATCTCTGTTTGAAGACCCACAACAGAGTTTAATCATACACTCATGAAGTCTTTCAGTAATTATGTAGAGATGTAACTACGTTTTAACATTTCAGTCATTACAATTGTACTATGCAAAAATACCTTTGTAACTTTAAAGGTTAGTTTTTAGAGAGCTTAAACTTTTAAGATCAGAAGTAATATCAAAGTAACAATAACTAAAATGTCTTGAGTAATGATGTTTTACAATCATTTTATCATGTGAAATTCAACATGACCTTTTGGAATGTACTATTAATAGCTCTTATATGCAACTGAGATAGTAAAGGTTGAGGCTTAAGCTGTGCGAGACTGAACAAAAACAAACAGGATTTGAGTCCAATGCCATTTCAATCCAAACCCTTTGCAAAAGGGAGAAAAATCTTACAAAACATAGGTCTAATGTAATATGACCATCAATGTGTGTGTACTGTATGTTCATGGAAATAGAACAAAATAGAACAGAAAAGAATGATATTCTCTCAAAATATAAATTAAAATAATTTTACAAATAATACAGCATGGGTAGTACAAAATACCTTTTCAATATACTTAGTTTGATATAAAAGTAAATCTACCTTTGTTATTTACTTTTGTCTATTTATCTTGCCTTTCTTAGTTTAATTATGTATTAACTCAGTACTAATTCAAACTTTTTTCCTGGTTAGAATTTTCTAGACTTAGAAAAAGCAAACAAACAAACAGAATTCCCACCATAAGGAGAGTGAGTTTTTGTTGTTGTTGCTGTTTTTAAATCTTCGAAATTGATGCTTGTCTTGGTTAGGTTATTTTCCTTTTTATGACAGAATATAAAACATACTTAGATAACATTAAAGGTCTCTTTTTATGCCAGGGATAAAATCCAGGGCCTTGCACATGCTCAGCAACCCTACTACATTGACTTAAGAATTTCTACTAGCAGATGGGGCATAAATGTACTTTGACTTGTTATTATTCATTTTACCTTGATATATAATATGAAATCCTTGTTTGTTCTGTGAATAGTCACTGTGAAAATACAAGCTGGTTTCATGAGTTGTGCTAAACAGGGAAGATGGTATTTGAGGACCACTAAGTCTTCCAATAACAGTACTAGTTTCCGAAGATCCACTTCTCACTTCCAAGTAATCATGTATGGTTTCTGTAGAAAAATTTACAAACTGGAGATGTACACCTAAAGAAGAAAAAGCAAACATAATGCTACTTTATATTCTATGAAATTATACATTCATATACACAAATGCATATATGCAAAATTACATCAATGTACTTAGCTATATTTCCATTCAGTTCAGGGACACAGTCTTGTGATCTGAGCATGGTGGTAATCCCATTACATGCGAGGTAGAGGCAGAAGAATAAAGAGAACAGGCTCCCTAGCCTATATAGTGAGCCTGAGGCAGCTGAGGCTACATGTGACCTGGTTACAAAACAAACAATTGAACTGAATCATAAGTTCACTGTCTACCCTCAAAAAGTCAGCTTTGCTAGGATTTTCAGTGGGTACATACTCATTCTAGTCTTTATAGATTTAGTAAACAGTAAATTCATTAAAATCATTAGATATCATGGACTACTTTGCAGATGCGAAATCTGAATTAATTGTAAAGAAAATGGGTTGAATTCAATAGATTATGAGAATATAACTTCATCTACGTGATACTTGTTGTAATAAGAAAAGGGTTACAAAAAATCAGTTTTATATTAGGTTGTGTCTAATTTATCCTTGCTACATGCTTCTGATCCAGGCTCTTTCTATATTTTCATGCAGCCGTGTCATGCTGGGAGCTGTCCAAATGAAACAAAATGTGTGTGTCAAAGAGCTATCTGTACTTCTGTGGTCACTGCAGCATTATTCACAATAACCAAGATGTGAAATCAAGCTAAAACTTTACTGAGGATGAATGTCTAAAGAAAATATGGTGTATACAGACACACAAACACTGCTTAGTTGTGAGAAAGGAAGATACTCTTGTCATTTATAGCAAGACAGAAGAAACTGGAGGACACTATGTTGAGTAAAATCTAACTAGAATGGGAAGATACATGGCACTTGATCTCACTGAAACTGAGAATCCAAAGGGGTGAATTCACAGATTCAGAGAGTAGAATGTGTTTACCAAGAGCTAGGGGAAGAGGGGCGATCAGATCACACTACTTAAAGTATACAAACATCCGACCAATATAAATTCAAGAAATCTACTGTTCAGACTGGTGATTAGCATTCAGAATATTATATTGCACTTTTAAAAATCGCTAAGAAAATAAATTTCAAATATTCCAACCACCAAGAAAATAACAGCAACCCCCACCCAGGTAAAATATATTAGCTAGCATGTCAATTATGTTAATTTAGTGACTCCACAATGATTCATAAGGGAAAATATCATGTTGTACATGATACATATATATAAAATGTTTGTGTATCACTTACAAATAATAACTGAAAAAGAGAAAATGCTCATTTATCTTTAATTATCCAAGTACTCCTGGTGAAATATATTTTGCTGAAGCAAAAATTACATTTTATTTTGTAATATACATAATTTCATATAATCACTAATGAAACTGCAACTTGTGAATATTTTATAAGCTCTTCCTAGGTATTTGTACTTCTTTTTAAGAATTCATTAATGAATATCAAAGCCTCTTTCATATACTTATATATACCAAAGCCGATGGGTAGCTTTATTGTCCATGTGCAATCTAAGCTGCTGGGATAGTTTCCAGGAAACCCAGGACTGAGGATCACACCGCTGAAATCTGACATTGCACCACCACACTGAGCTGCAAAACAATAGAATTATCATGTAAACCAGAACTGTGGCATCGTTTTCTGTATTAAAAACATATTGAAATCATTTTGAATTTTCAAAGTGTCTCTAAGTTAATATCGTCTGACAAAAATCGAATATAATAAATGCTCATCTGGTAAACACTAGTTGGTATTTCATTTTTCTAAAACAGCACAAATGACATAATTCCTCAGGATAAAAGTGCAAGCGAAGTCAATTATTGCACAGCAAGGAACAACTCACACACAATGAATACAATTGAACAAAGAGGACATGGCCTTTAACACGGCAGGAAGTTTATTTTTCTTTCTAAAATATTTGTACTAGTGTTTTGAATCATTCCAAAGATATGTAAATTACACTAAAATGAAGCCACCACTTTAGTTGTAAGGACGACATTAAACAGGGAATTGTTTTACAACCTTCTTCTTTTTCTTCTTTTGCAAGAAGGCTCAATAAAGAATTTTAAGAAAAAAGTAGTCTAATTATATCTTAACCCAATTAAGAAAAAGAACAAAGAAGTATAAATAATAAAGTGATATATCTAATCATTTAGGCAGAGTTAACAAGTGTGTTGTTTTTGAATCCACTGATAAATTAAGGAAGCATTTAGGAATTAAGGAAGAACAGAAAGTAAGATACATTTTTTTTTTAG
>NW_008481682.1:0-4569 GCF_000622305.1 Nannospalax galili | reverse complement strand
TCTCTCTCTCTCTCTCTCTCTCTCTCTCTCTCTCTCTCTCTCCTTTTTGCATTTTAGGTAACAAATAAGGATGCAACTAAAATCAGCGTAAGTGTGGAGCCCTGCGTGGGCCGTGGGAGACCCCTTCTGGCCGCTTTGCGCCCCGCAGCTCCCTGCACTTAGAAAGCCTTTGCGGGACACGAGTTGCAGAGCTCTAACTGGAATGCAGTGTAGGATGCTTGGCATATCTGGGCGCCATCTGTCGCCCATAGAGGGATTGAATTCTCTTTTGTGTAAATCAGTGATCCAGACCTGAGTCCCTCAACTCCGCTGAGCACTCACCTATAAAACTCTTGCCATGGCCCCACAGCGCTCAGACCCAGAGCAGCCTGCTCCCTCCTTTGCTTGGCAGTCATTTCTCTCAACCAGACAGCGCAGCTTCCCACCCTTTTTTGGCCCCACCCTGCATGCACGCGGGGCTCCCCTGCAGCAGCCTCTGCCCAGCCTATCTCCTTCCTGACTGCAGTGCTAGTGTACTGAGTGGAGGGCTGTTTTACATTGGCCTCCATAGGGATCCTAAAGCTGAATTGTGGAAGTAGCAGGGTTTGAAGACCACAGGAGCCTCTTCGTGGGCTCTGTTAAGAGGTGAGGGTTGTCCACGTGCTTGGTGAGAGCCACTGAGCCTAGAGTGGCCCCCTGGGGAAGAAGGCCTTTGTCAAGGGCTTCAGACTACCTCCCAAGAGAAAGGCAGATCCTCCCAAAAGGGTCAGTTCTTTGGAAGGCCCTGGCTAGCCGTAAACGGAGGGGTAAAGTGGGTGTATTTGTGCACACACCGGCAAGCCAACATCCTCTAGGATACAGCCCAGGCCCTCTGGGTTCTAGGTAAAAGCAGGTGGTACTGTGTTACTTGGGGACTTAAAGCTATGTCCTACAGCGGTAAGAACTTGGATGATTAGAGGCCTATAGGCCCACCCTGTGGTTTTTTTAAAGGTCGGGGGAGAAAGGAAGAGGTGAGTTCTGAAGGGAAACTACAGGAAAACCCCAAGCTAGTGTAGATGAATTAGTTGAGGTGACGGGGAACTGGGGATCCAACAGTGCGCGTAGCAAAAAGATGTCCAAGCAGAACTGGGAGTGCCATGCCACTTAGGAAATATTGGAGTGCTCTGGCAAGGTGGTGCAATGGCAGGGGCAGGGGCAGGCGCAGACAGCCCCAGTGTAGAGTTTCCGGCCGGCCTCTAACCTCGCTGTCTTCCAGACGGTGCGTGTCCAGGGCAACGACATCTCGCACCGGCTGCGGCTGTCTGCCGTGCGATTGCAGGACGAAGGCGTGTACGAGTGCCGCGTGTCCGACTACAGCGACGACGACACTCAGGAACATAAGGCCCAGGCACTGCTGCGCGTGCTCTCGCGCTTCGCGCCGCCCAACATGCAGGCTGCGGAGGCGGTGTCTCACATCCAAAGCAGCGGCCCACGTCGCCACGGAGCCTCCAGCGCTGTCAGCTCCAACACCGCGGGCATGGCGGACCGCACCACCTCTGAACCTGGCCACGGTGACCAGAGCCCGCCTCCCGGGAGCCCTCCCTCCAGACCCGGAGTTCCAGAGGTCGCCGCTGCCTCCGCGACCCACACAGCCATCACCACCATTCCAGCTGCTGCGGCTGCTTCATCAGCGTCGCCGCCACCCGGCCAGGCGGTCCTTCTGCGCCAGAGGCATGGCTCCGGTAAGGGCAGCCTCCCTCTCCTCCCCAAGGGTCGCGCATGGGTTGGAAGGATGCCAAGCCGCCAAGGATCCGCTGGTGGTGCTCCGTCAGTTGTTTGGAGCGTGGTTTCTGTTGCCTCTTTCTTGTGCTCTCTGGGGTGGTCTCCTAGTGTTTTGGCCCATTGAAGCATTCTATTGGTTTATTCATGACTAGTAGGGCTGCTGTGGTGGTGCTGAGGCTGGGCTGTAAAGATGTCCCCTCATGGGCTTTGAGAGCTTCCAAGGAGCCCCAAGTTTGGAGAGAGTTATTCCCCAGTTGGGAATAAAGCCATATAAGCAGGCTGCTGTTATCTCTGTTGGTTGGCTGTCTTTGAACAGACTGTCCTAGAGGATGCAGGCAGTTTGGCAGTGCTCACAGCTAAGTGCAGGATGCACCTAGGCAGGCGTGGCTCTGCGGCCTGTTATAAATCACAGTTCCAGTTGTCCTTGGCTCCTGAGACGGAGGTTAAGGAGAGTACAGCACTGTGAAGGAGGTGTACAGGGAGGACTGAAGTTCTGCGGAGCTGGGGTAGAGAATAGTAAAGAGCAGGACAAGAAAAATGAACTTGTAGGCCCTGGGAGTGTGGCCCTGGGACAGGCTGTGTAGCAGTGGTGAGGGTTTGAGGTGCCCAGGATAGCCGTGGCTATTCCACCTCTCCTCAAAAGATACTCCCTGCCCCCACCCACCTCAGAAGGGACCTTCAACTCCAATACTCACCCCTAGTGTCTGGGTTTTAAGTAATTCACTCCCTGGCTGAACCCCTCCCCTCAGTCTTGTGTGATGCCATGGAAGAAATCTCTCCTGGCATTATAGTCCCAAGTCTAGGACAGTCACTTGGAAGGGATAGGATGGGGCACACTGTCATGCCCCCAGTCTGGCTGTTCTTAAAGTGCCTTCTGCTGCTGCCCGCTAAGGACAGGGGCTTCTGGTCTGTTCCTGCTTAATCCGAGGTGATAGGCCTCACATCCTCATCCTATCCTACCCTCTTGCTGACCTCCTGCCCTTGAACTGGTGCATTCTGAGTATGAGTTCTGTTCTGTTTCTCCTTCAGTTACTTCCCCTGTGGGAGCTTGTGTTGTGTCTTCCCCATGGGAGTTTTGTGTGACTCCCTCCGTGCCCCCGCCATGGGACTTTGCTCTATGTTGTCCCCGTGAGAGCATTGCCTGTAATCCACCCCCCATGAGAGCCTGTGCTTTATCCTTTGCTCTTATTTGGGAGCCTACTCAGTGCCTCCCCCATGGGAGTCTATTTCGTGATCCCCTCCCCCATGGGATCCTGTTCTGTGATTCCCTCCCCCATGGGAGTCTGTTCTGTGATTCCCTTCCCCATGGGAGCCTGTTTGGTGATCCCCTCCCCCATGGGAGCCTGTTCTGTGATCCCCTTCCCCATGGGAGCTTGCTCTGTGTCTTCCCTGTGGAAATCTGATGTGTCTCCACCATAGGAGACTGAACTGTGTCTCCCTTCTCTGTGGATCTGAAGCCTTTGTCCCTTTTAGCTCCACAGAGAGACCTACAAGACTTTCTTCCAGGCCAGGGGGAGGGTGGGTCAGCTGCAAACATTCCCCACCTTCCTTATCTAACTTGGAACTTTTTCACCATCTGTATTAATTTAAGATAGCACTAGGTGCTATGACAAACCCCAAAATGTTAATAGCCTGACACATTTCAAATTTATTGTCATATTTGCATCGCATCTTGCCCTGGAGTGGGGGTGGGATGGCTCTGTTCAAGCAGTCATTCAGAGGCCCTGGCTGACAGACTGGAGGAGCTTCAGCAACTGGTTCCCAGAGTCCCCCCTCCAGGGAGCAACATATGGTGGCATGTGAGGGAATGTCCCCCTCAACCCAGTTCCTAGAGAGAACAGCCCTGAGACTGTATGGTGTGCATGGTGAACGCTGAATGTCCTTCTTTCCTGTGCATCTAGAATGGTTCACATGTATGCAGCATTTGGGAGAAACTGAGGAAAATGTCACCCAAATCATTCTGTAGTGTTTCATTTTCTCTGAGAAAAGTCAGTCAGGAATAGCACGGTGGGTTTCTAAGGATCAGGCCTAGAGGTGGCAGACATCATATCTGCCACTGACAATCATGTGGTTCAAGACAGATGCAAGGGTTTGTGGGAAATGTACTGGTTGACTCGGCAAATGCTTCTTTCTGTAACAGAGGGGAGCACAAGTCTTTTGGGGAGCTGTCTCTGGCACACAGTGGGAATGTTAGGAAAGAGTCTATACTGACAAACTGATTGGCCTAATTGCTGCTGGTTGATAAAAGGGTCCTTCTGCCTGTCCTCTTGGGATATAAGAAGTGATGCTTGTGTGACAGGCTGGAGTTGACCTCTGGAATGTTCCCCAGAGTAGCTAAGTGGTAAAACAGTTGATCTGAAAGACAGAAGCCCAGATAAGAGTCATGTCTTTGCTCTTTACTGGCTGTGTGATTTCAGGTGAATGGTTTAGTTTCTCTGTGCCACCTGTAAAATGTTAGTCACACTTTCTATTGCTGTGACAAAGACTTGAGAGAAATCACTTAAAAGGAAGTTGGGCTCATGGTTTCAGAGATTTCAGTCATGTTGGTTGCTTCATTGTTTCTGAGGCACACCACCATAGCTGGAAGCATGTGGTGGAGCAAAGATGTTCACCTCATGGTGGGCGGGAGACAGAGCACACCAATAGGAGCAGGGCCCAGGTGTAATCTTCGAGGCACTGTCCCCCACCCTAATGACCTACTTCTTAAAGTTCTCATCACCTTCCCAAATGGGACCACCAACTGAGCCCACAAGGAACACTTCATATTCAGTCTCCAGGAACAGGGGATCCCTAACCACAAAGGGAGCTGAGTATGGGAATTTCTGTGCA
>NW_008481681.1:0-5575 GCF_000622305.1 Nannospalax galili | reverse complement strand
TAATATATATATATATATATAGTTTAGCAGTGAACTCTGGTGCCCAGCACTCAGGTGACAGACAAGATGATCAAGCATTCAGTTTGAGGCCAGCCTGGGCTACATAATGAGACTATCTCAACTCCTACCTTCCTGACATGCACACGAAATAGAAAAAAAATGTCAGGTTGGGGCCACTCAGGGAAGGTTAAAGAGGAGGGAGTGCATGGGACTAGATATGTAGCTCAGCTGGTAGAATGCTTTGCCTATCATACATAAAGCACTGGGTTCTATCCCCAGCTCCACATAAGCCAGGTGTGGAAGGGGACCACTCAGGAGGTAGAGACAAGAGGAGCAGAAGTTCAAGGCCACCCTTAGCTAGATAGTAAAAAAGAGGAAGGACTGCAAATGTCTTTACAATAACTGGACAGGAGGTGGCCCTGCGGGTGAGAAGCAAGCACCTGTCCCTTTTGAATTTTCTGCATGCCACAGGGCTGCCCCTCACTACAGGCTAGAATGCCGATTCCAGGTGTCCATTTCAGGTGTCCACGTTGGCTGTCTGGCATTCCCAGGGCTATGATTGGAAAACTGAGGGTGATCTTAACTGATATGGGAGCCCATGGCAGTGACCCTCTCAGGATCCTAGTGCTAGTCAGGGAGTATAGGGTCTGTGGGACACAGTGTTAGGAAAAGAGAAGCCGTTTCACCCTTTTCTTCTCTCCCCAGAGCTGCTGCCCAAAGGGAGCAAAGAAGAACAGCGGGATTATGTCTTTTACCTGGCAGTGGGCAACTACAGGCTCAAGGTAACATGGCAAAGCTCCTTCCTTCCCAGCCCACCCTGTCTTGTGTGATCACTTCTGCCCTACCCCCTACCACCCAAGCAGTGCAATTGCCATCAGAAAGCTAAGTAGTGAACCAGGAGATGGTGGGTGCTGGGTGTAGGGTGATCCCAGGACAAGACTCAGGGAAGATGAGAGTAACAAGAGTGCTGAGGGTGTGGGAACACAGTGACGTCAGGATTGGGATGTAGCACCACACCTGGGCTGTTATCTCCCATGGCTTATCACCCCCCCACACACAGCTGGGCTGTTTGTGGACTCTACTCCATTGGGTGGGGCTGGAGAGTGGGGGAGGCGCTGGGGCCAGTAAAGGGTACCCCTCCACTGGGCAGAAGGGGTGCTAGCATCAGGGCAGCTGGGAAGATATGATGTGAGGTGTGTCTTTCCCTTGGATTGCAGGAATATGAAAGGGCCCTAAAGTATGTGCGTGGTCTGCTGCAGACTGAGCCCCAGAACAACCAGGCAAAGGAACTGGAACACCTTATTGACAAAGCCATGAAGAAAGGTGACAAACTCTCCTTTGTGGGGTCCTGCCCCTCCTCCCGCATGTCTGAGCCCTTGGGAACAACCCCACCCCCAAAGTCATTTCTCACACCCCACCCTCCAAGGGACTCTGCAACCCTGGTGTCTCCGCCCCCAGACTCTGGGTACAGGCACCCGTCTTTTGTGGAGTGGACTGTGGTCAGGTCCTGAGGGATGGGGCAGAGCTGCTGACATCTCCCCCTTTTCCTTCCCCCAGATGGATTAGTGGGTATGGCTATCGTTGGTGGCATGGCCTTGGGAGTGGCGGGACTGGCGGGACTCATCGGACTGGCCGTATCTAAGTCCAAATCCTGAAGGAAGCCTCACCTGTGCTGTGCCCTGGGGCACCTGGGAGCTCGAAGGGAACACCAGAAGAGAGTCCCATCCATCCTCACCAGCCCCTTCCCCATTCTTTGCCCACACCCGTCATCTTACAACCGTCCATGACCTTTCACCTCTCATCCCCCCCCCAAGACCTGTTATTTAGCTCCAAGTTACACACTTTGACATGAGTGTAAATAAAATTAGGCTGTGGCTTGGGAACCTCCAGGTCTGTGAGTCTATGTTGAGAGAGGGGTGGGTTCACTGGGTACACAGTGGCCTCCCACTACCCCATCCAGTTTCTTTTGCCAGCATCCCAACCCACACCCTTCCTTCCTCCCCTCCCCTGACGCCACTGGCCAAACGGCACACTGGGACATGCCTTTTTCATGGTCTCTGAATTCTGGGAGAGTAGGGAACAGCAGGCTGAGATTTATGAATCCCATTCTCCTCTGACCCACTCAGCTGTCTGGGAGTTTTCCACTGCAGGGGGCCCCCACTGGGCTTCCTCAAAAAACCTCCGCCCTTCCCTCCCTTTGTCTCCCTGCCCCTCCCCTTCCTACACTCCATCCTTCTCCTTAGAGAGGGACACAGGTGATGGAGGGTGATGGTGACAGAGGAAGCCTGTCTGGTGTGTGGAGTTGGTAGGGGTTGGTGGGAGAGCTGAGGGATGCTGGATGCCCCAGTTCTAGCCTGTGGGATGAGAGATGGGCCCCACCTCACAGAGTTCACCCCATTCCCCCTGTGCCAGGCTCTGCGTGGGCCTGTTTGGCTTCCCTGCATACCTCACGTTCCACAGGCGCTGCCAGGCCTGCTTGGGGGGGCGGGGCAGGAAGAACTACAGGAAAAGTGGAGGGAGGGTAGGGACAATGGGGCATAGCTATGTCCTGCCCTGGGGTAGGCATCCTAGTGCCACTGCACTCACTAGGACAGAACAGGAGGCAGCCAGAGGAAGGAAATCTGTGGTAAGACAGGTGCACGCAAGGCCTAGAGTGGGGACTCAAGAGCTTCCTCCATTTATCATAATTAATTAATAGGGCTAGTCACAGTTCCCAGTAAGTGGATGGGACAGAGATTAAAACCCAGGCTCATGCCCTAGGCTTGTGATGATCCACCACCACCACCCCTCTGACTCTTGGCTGCAAGATCAAACTCAATGCCGAGCTAAGTCAAAGGTTAGCTTGGGGAGAGAGCAATTCCAGTTCAGGAAGTTTAGAGGATAGCTGCCCTGGAGGCCAGACCTCAGCCCTGCAGCACTCAGTTCCGGGACGATTACCAACCACCGAACTGAAGCAATTGGAGTTTGCCGGGGAGCTGTAATCTGTGGTCCCAGTTCCCATTATAACCTGGGAAGCCAATACAATAGTGTGTCAACAAGGCTGAGAGCCAAAACGTCAAGCCCAGTTGGCCCTTTGATAAATGCTGGAGTATGGTGGGAACCAGGTTGGCTGGATTCCAGAGTGGCTGGTCACCCTTTAGTCAACCTGTATGGTCCTTGAAGAATGAAGAGTCCCAACCCCTGGGTCTTCAGTGTCTTGAGCTGTTTTCAATGTCCCTTGATCTGTCTCGGAAGGCTGTGGTAGGCCCGTTGGAATTATCCTCTCTTTCCTCTTTGTCCCTCTTCTTCAGTTCCTTGGGCCCAGCGACAGCTGAGTCACAGATGGGCCATTTCCCCGATTCCTGATACCTCCCCTGGGGGCTGATCCTTGGTTGTATCCGTTAGTCTCCTGGGTAAGTTCACCGCCCCCTCCTAGGGCGGGGAGGCCGGGAGGCTGGGGGAGGGAGTGGACTTTTGGCCCGTTTATTCCCTCCATCACCGTCAACAGCTGCTGAGCAGAGCAGGCTTGGCTCATTCCTCTGACCTGCTGGAGAAACTGAACGGCCCAGAGACCAGAGACAGACAAACCTGAGCCCTAGAGGGAGGCAGACGAAGACCACAGCTGGACCGGCCACCCTTCATCCTCCACCCTCCTCAGTCTACGGCAACATCCTTCCTGGGCCAAAGCCCCCCAGAGTTCACCTGGAGTTGACACATCTACCCCTGTCCCTGGGGCGCCAGCCCCCTTGGGGGGTCTGTATCCCAGAATGTCTGTAGCTGTGGAGACCTTCGGCTTCTTCTCATCAGCCCTGGGACTGCTGATGCTGGGGGTGACCCTGGCAAACAGCTACTGGCGGGTGTCCACCGTCCATGGGAATGTCATCACCACCAACACCATCTTCGAGAACCTCTGGTACAGCTGTGCCACCGACTCTCTGGGAGTTTCCAACTGCTGGGACTTCCCATCCATGCTGGCTCTCTCTGGTATGAGTTGGGAGAGCTCTAGAGAGCAGAGGGAAATGGAAGGAGAGGGTGGTGGAGGCGGCTGCCTTTGGCCCAACCTTGAGCACCTTAAGGGAGTTCAGATCAAGCTCTGGATTCTGTGGTATCTGCAGCCAAGAGTGCTCAACATGGCCTAGAAGGAACTAGAGACTGTGTCACATATGTCCCATGCCCTAAATGCATGACCCTTCTCCAGTGGTTATGAGGCAAGTTGCCAGGTGCAATTCATGCCTTTGTTAGCTCCTGGACTCCAGTGAATGATGGAATGAGTTTGGTCTCAGCCATCTGCAAGCTTAGAATAACCATAGTGCCTGTGCACAGGTGGTGGCCGTGAGGGCTCTTGGCATTGAAACGTGTAGACATTATCTGGATGTTGGCTATACATTCTAGAGTTTTATTCTGGGATGGGATTGCTCAATTGCCAAGGGTGAGAACAAGGCTCCATCTTGGCTCTATCTTGGCCAGTCTCCTTAGCTCCCTAGACATTCCTGGCTGTGGTCTCTCTGCCCTGCTACACTCTAGAGGGCCCTGGATACAGCTTGGTTATATCGGAAGGGAGTCTCCTGGCAAGTTAAGCAGATGCTGTAGAGGTGGTGTTGGACATGCATGTGTGTTGGGGTTTACTTCTGCACCTGCAGCCTGCAGCTCTTAACTTGGGCCCAGCTGCAGCTCTCCTAGCTGCAGCCCCTGCCTCTTGCTCACCTGCACGACTCCCCCTCCCTTCCCTGAATCATTTCCTCAAGGAGTCTCCCTTCAGTCTGCCCCATGCTATAGAGAACAAGAGTTAATGACCATGAACCCTCTGTGCATGTCCTGATACTAGGTCCTGCATTCTAAGCAGGAGATGGATGGGTGGGTAGAAGGATCTGAGGCTAGCCTGAGGTGGGAAGCAGGGCACTGTGAATGGTCCTATGAATCTAGAAGATACTCTGAGTACTAATGGTGTCTGGTAGATCTTTGGTGTCCGATTTTCCCTGACTTTCTTGAGGGGTGTTGGGGTATCAAGCTTCTGTTTTCTCTTTGGGACTTATAGTTGTTTCCCAACCCCAAACCTTGTAAAAGCTGAGTCCAGTCTGGGCCACAAGCTTAGAAAAATGAGTGGCCAGAAGGACCATGGAAGTGGCCAACCCAGCAGCCCAGATAGCCCACTGCATCCATGGTGTGTGGAGGGTACTTTGCTGGCCACCCGAGAGGGGCCCCACATAGTGTTGCTGGTCTTTGCCTGCAAGAGGGCATGTGTGTACACAAAAGTTACACAGGGACTCAATGGGGGACAGGTGGATAGAAAGCCTTGAGGTCTCCAGGCCTGCATGTGCTCCTGCTGTGCCTCGTCTTCCCTTTTTCCTGTAGCCCTAGCTGGCCTGAAACTCTGTGTAGACCAGGCAGCCTCGATCTACCTGCCTCTACCTCCTGAGTGCTGGTACTAAAGGCATGCCCTACTACACCCAGCTTTTGTGTCTTTTTTTTTTTTTTTTTAATGTGTATGTGTGTATTGCCTACACGTAGGTAAGTGCACCCGTGTCATGCAATGCCTGAGGAGGACAGAGGAGACTGTCAGATCCCCTGGAACTGGAGTTACAGACAGTTGTTAGCT
>NW_008481680.1:0-4965 GCF_000622305.1 Nannospalax galili | reverse complement strand
CAGTACTCTTAACCACTGAGCCATCTCTCCAGCCCCTCAACCTACTTTCTTATACAATACAAAACAACCTGCCCATGGGTGGTACCACCCACAGTGGGCTGGGTCCTCCCACATCACTCAAAAAGCAAGAAAATACCCCACAAACATGGCCAGAGGTCAGGTTCTGGGTATCTTCAGTGTGAGGTGAGAGAGAGTTTCCAAGACTGAATGGGGGGCGGGGTTCTGATCCCAGCAGGAGGCAGCTGTCAGCATCTGAGATGGGGAGGTACAGGGAGGAGATGGCTAGGCCTGGACATGGGGAGTGTGAATTGTCTCAGACTTCCAAGTGGGAATGTCAAGTCTGTCATCACTGAACAAATGAGCCTGCTGCCTCTCCCCAGTTAGTGACACACACTGTACCCTTCACATTCTGAGGAATGGCAGCATGGTTAGACATGAATGCCTTTCTTTGGAGCATCCACCCTTCAGCCTCTGAGTTTTCTCTATGCTTGGCTTCTTGAAGCTCTGGCCTCCCCTCCCATTAGCCTTCCCTTGGGGCCTAGCTCCACCTAGATTCTGGTACTGCATTTCCTCCTTGATGCCCTGAGGAGCCCCTGAACTCAAAGGGACCTCTCAGTAGTCCGGTGCTTGGTATTAAAACCAGTCATCTCCAGCCCGCCCCATCCAGTTGTTTCTGAGTGATGGGCAACAGACTAGTTTTCTTGAGCGGGTGATCGTGCATGCAGAAGGCTTCAGGACCATCCTGCTGGGGCAAGCTGAGGAAGCAATAACCAGGGACCTCCAAACTGGTGTCCTCCTCTGTAAGCAAACATTGGCTCACCCATACAGCTAGGAAGCACTGCTCAGAGAGAAGCTCTAGCTACATCTTCGTGCCTCTGAGCAGAGATTGACAGCTTTAGTCCAAATCACCAGTGGCTCTGGAATTACCTACTGGAGTCTAGACAGTCCTGAGTCCTGGTCTCGAGTAGAGAGGGAAATCCAGGTTTAAAACGGGGCAGTGACATTTCGATGTCTCTCAGCAATGCAGGTCTGAGCTGGGGCTGGGACCCAGGCTCTCCTGACCCCAGTCTAGGGTGTCTTCCACATACACACACTCCCAGAGTCTCCCTCCTAGTCAGTGAAAATCCCTTCTCCCTATTCCTTTGCCTAGAGCCTCCCTTCTTCCTTCCTCTCCCCTTCTCCCCCTCCATTTCTCTCTTCCTGCTTCCCCTCACAGTCTCTGTCTGCACAGCTCCCACCTGCCTGGTTTTACACAGCCCATGAGCCAGACCTTGACAGACATGGCTTGACTTCTGGCCTGCGCAGGAACCTCTGTTAAGATCTCCTGAGTCAACTGTGGTCACAGGTGAATTATAGCATCTCCAGCCCTCTTAGCAACATTTAGACAGACACTACTATCGGTCCATTTTACAGATGAGTGCACCAAGACCCAGAAAGGCTATAAGACACATCAGGGATTCAAAATAGCAACCTTAGGTTTTCCCTATCCAGGTTTCTGTTGTCCAGAAACCTTGCCCTGTAGCAATCCATTGCTATGCTCAGAGCCCCAGGGTGGAGCCACCGCTTATCTTTAGAGCAGGAGAGCCAGGCCTCTTGGGGTGGCTTCCAGGGGAGACAAGTCCAGGCAAAAAGCTAGGGAGGCCAAGGCAAAACTAGTTAGGTATCAGAGAGGATGGCACCTAAGCCTAAGGCTTGGCTGGGCCAAGGAGGGGCTGAGGAAGCCAGGCTTGGAGAATAAGCCTCCTCCCTCAGTCAACACAGACTACTCAGCCCTGCTGAGGGCCTCAATGGCAAAGCCATGTTCCCGGAGTTACCCAGCCCTACCCCAAATTCCAGCCTCTGTCATGGAAAGAGACAGGAAACAAGGGAAAGAGCCCCAGAATGCCTCAAGGATGTCTGAGCTGTTCATTTATCAAGTGGAGAAACCGAGGCACCAGGCAGTGAAGAGGCGTCCCCATAAGCCAACTAGCTAGTATGGTGGTGGGTCTGGGGCTTGAACTCAAATCTGCTGACTCTGGAATCCAGTTCTACATAGCCCTGTAGGCCTGCCAGAGATCTGGGGAAGTGCTGGAGGAGATAGTGGGGGATGTGGTCTCCAGACGGCACAGTGTGGACAGCTCTCCCTACCCCATCAGATGTTCCCTTGAGAGCTTCAGTTGGTAATGAGAGAGTTAGCACTGGGCCCCTCAAGGTTAAAATCATTTTGTCAGAAAAGAGAAGCACTAAAAGGAAGTGAAAGTTAAAACAAAAACCAGACAGACTCGTAATGGACAGTCAGACCCTTCAACACTGAGCCATGGGGTAGGCAGGAAAGCTGGGGGGGTCTGGGTGCTGGCATTTATTCCTTCCTTCATTCATATGCTGTTGTTAGACCTCAGCCACAACTCCAACTCACTGAGTTCCCAGCCCCAGGACCAGTGGGACTCATTTGACCATGAGCTATTCCTAAGTCTAAATAGGCATATTAAGAGGCTAGGGGCATAGCCTAGTGGTTGAAAGTGCTTGCTTGGCATGTTGGAGGTCTTGGTTCTGATTCCCAAGGCTGGGGATTTGGAGGTATCATAAGCATGCAAAAATGTGTCCATCTCTGTGGTAGGTGAGGAGTACTGCAACCTGGGGAGGTGTGGTTTGGGGGGGTTCTATATGGCACTGGGGTGGGGTGCTCTGCAGGGAGGTAGGCACCAGCCAGGTAGGCAAATGGGAACCTCAGGTGCCAAGGTCCAGACAAGCAGACATCTAGATGCTTCCTTCAGGAACTGGGATGGCCTGGTGTATAGAAGGAGGCCTGGAGAGAGGACCACGGCCTCTGACCCCAGATGCTCAAGCGTTTATGTGGAAAGTATCAGGAAGAGGCCACGGGATGCTGGGCACTGGGCTGAGGACACTTGGCAGAGGAGGAAGACGAAAGTCAGAAAATTTCCACGGAACTTCCTGGGCCAGACCCTTTAGCGTGTCCACAGCTCAGGGCCAGAATGGCTGTCCTGACCTGGTGTAAGTTTCTCAGGTGTCTCAGCACACCGCAGAGGGGAGGTGTCTAGAATCACAATATGATGGTGGTAATGAGGCTGTGTGCCCACGATGGACCTGGAAGGATCAGACATCTCTAATTCTTGACAGGCCATCTGTAGTAGAAGCCAGGGAAGGTGATGAACATCTGTCAAGAGTCACCCAATTGGTGGGGTGGGGGATGGGGAGATGGCCCAACAGGTAAAGTAATTGCCACGCAGCACGAAAACTGTGATTCAGATCCCCAGAGTGGACATGGTGGCCCACCTGTAATCCAAGCACTTGGGAGACACGGACAGGGGATCAGAGCTGGCTAGCTAGACTCCAGGGGCTTTGTATCCAAGTGAGAGACTCTGCCTCAATATATGACGGAAAGCAATCAAGGAAGACACCCAACATCAACTTCTGGCCTCCTCATGGACATACACACACACACACAAAAGCATTCATGCATGCATACCACACACACATACACATGCAGGATAAAGAAAGTAGAATTGAGGCTGCATTCACATGCCTGTGACTGGAGCCAAGGTGAGGAGCATGCTGAGTGGAAGAGGCTGACTTAGGTGGGACCAGAAATTGACACAGGATTTGTGTGTAAAGGCTTGTTAGTGAATTTCCCAGGGAACACTGGAGCCATATGGAACCATAGGCCAGGGAAGGGCAGGGGCCAAGCACAGGGCTCCAGGCAAGTACCTGAGAGGGCAGGTGGTGCAGAGCTGAGGTCCCTATATCTCCAGCATTTATTGGGGAGGGGTACCTCCAGTTCCCTCTGTGCACAGGGTTCTTTCAGAGCCTGGGGCTTCCGTGAAGAGACCGTGTAGCTGCTGGAGGCCACTATGCACTGGGAGCCCTGTGCTGGAGCCTAGAAGGGGAGGGACTCAAAGGATGGTCAAGGCCATTTACTTCTAGCTTCGGTTTGCTGTCTGTACAGGGGTGCAGAGGGAGCTTGGACTTCGGGGCTAACCTTGGCTCACACGTTCACTGAGCAGTGACATCAGCCACCTTCTCAGCTATCTCAGAGACCTCTGTTCCTCTGACCTCAGAGTCTTCCTCCCTGTGTCATCTGCAGTCACAATGTTACCTCTCAGGATCCCCTGACCCCATGAGAGCCCCATTTATCTGCCTGGGTTGCAAAACCACTGCCTAGTTCCTGAGAAGCCGCCAACTCAGGCTCTCTTGAGGCTGATGTCACCTCTATTTGGGAAATGTCAGCCCATGGGGCATACTGACCTGGGGTCAAGGCTTCCAGAAAGAGCCCCATTTCCACAGAAAGACTGACCTTGGTGACAGCAAGACTGGGCCAGCATCATCAGCTTAGTCTTAGGCCTTTAAGTCCTCAGTGCTTTGAAGTATTTATTCACCTGACAAAAGTTTGCTGAGTACCTGCTGTGTGCTAGAGAAACAGCAAAGAACAAAAAAACAAGTCACATGGGGAAACCTTGTCCTGGTGGAATTTACATTCTGCTGAAAAGAGCAATGGCTGGCAAGTTAAACACCTGTATGCCTGACACTGAGTGGTCACAAGTACATTGCAGGGGGGTGGGGCAGATGCTAGGTGAGGGCTGGGGAGATGGCTCAGCCTGCAAAGTAAGAACCTGAGTTCAGATATCAGCAACCACAGAAAAACTGAGGATAGCAGTGTGAATCTGTAATCCCAGCACTGGGAAGGTGGACACAGCTGGATCTCTGGAGTTTGCTGGCCAGCCAACCTAGCTGACTCTGACTCAAGAATATTGGAGTGTCTTTGAGAATGACTGAGCTTTTCTTGGGAGCTACAGTCCTAGAAACTTGATGGCCCCAAAGCCACTCAAGTCATGGCTTTCAGTGTTTTATCTCATGAATTCAAAGAATGAAATTCATGAACCACAGAAGATGAGTTTTAGAGAGAAGTTTATTATAGATTCGCGGGGGGGGAGAGAGAGAGAGAGAGAGAGAGAGAGAGAGAGAGAGAGA
>NW_008481679.1:0-5239 GCF_000622305.1 Nannospalax galili | reverse complement strand
GAGAGAGAGAGAGAGAGAGAGAGAGAGAGAGAGAGAGAGTAGATCTTCTTTAAGGGTGTGACTAGAAATAGGCTGACTACACTCCAGTGGATGAACTTATACCAAGGGGCATGTGTGTACAAATCCTTGATCATATATGATTTAACATATATAACAAAATGCACGAAATCCAGTGAGGGAGGCTGTGGGAGGTGCACAGATGGTGGAGAGGCTCAAACTTTCATTAAGGTCTATTATATGAAATGCACAAAAATTCAATAAAGAATATTTTAAGAAGGATAATTGTAAACTAAAAAAGAAGAAAATGTTACGGAAACTGTAAAAATCAGGAAAATAAATTCAGAAATCTAGTTTTAAAAAAAATTCATTGAGCTTTTTTAAACTTATGCAGCAACCCTTAATCAAATTTAGACCCCTTCCCCATTTCATGCCTCCATCCCCCCACTGGACTTTCATGTATTCTGACATACACATTAAGACCTATCCAGTCAAGCATTAATAGTCAGATATCCTCCAGTGTAAATTCATGCACAGACATTTTAATTTTAAAGATAATCCATGACCTCAAAGAGGATTCAAATGAGAAAAGAATGAATTCAGTCAGTTCAAGTCTAGTATGAGAAAAATGTGGATGCAAAAATTCAGTAAAGAGATACAGATTCTGAATTTTAAAAATCTAAGGAAAAAAACTCAGCAAGTGGACACTGACCCCAGGCAGGGGGGCAGAAGATGTATGTGTCTGAGGATGGTAAATTCATCAGGCTAGATGGGGACTGTGAATGTCCCACCTCATTTCCTTTTGTGAGAGGCACGATGTACATAGCATATCTATGAGAAATGAAGACAGCCTGTAATAATCTAAATGTCTACAGGCACACTCATAAAGACTGATTGTTAACTCAGTAAAACAGAAAATTCAGAGAGAAAGAACTGAATAAGAAAAACACAAACCCACCAGGATACTAAACGAACAAAGTCATAGGAATTAACACATAGGTCTTAGTCATAAGTCTAAATGGAAATGATCTTCATTCTCTGTTTAATATATGCAGTTTGGCTGATAAGGCTAAAATCAAAATTTAATTGTTTGTTTCCTATCTCTAAGGAAAATATCTCACTGTCAACACCAGACTGAAAGTGGGAAGATGGAAAAAGATATTATAAAGCACATGGAGCATGAATGGAAGGTGGAACAGCCAGACTTAGGTTTGCCAAACTGGATGACAAGGCAAAATCCGAAGACATGTTAAAGGTCACTACTACTGATGAAGGAAATGATCATGAAGAAGCACAATGATTATAAATATATGTCTATGCAACAGAATGCTGGTTGTACTAAATTTCTTAAAGCAAACACTACACATTAAGGGTGTACAGATAGTAGATTGCAAGTAAATTAAAGTAGTAAGGTAGAACACTTTGGGTGAAAAGGCTTAAGGAAGAGAGGTGTGGGAATGCGGTAGAAATCTGAGGTTGAAATGAGTGCTAACACAAAGGAAGGGTTATGAAAAGCCATATGGCAGCCTGCTTTCTCAAAACCCAAATTCAAAAAAAGGCATAAAGATGGGACACCTGAAAACAAAAAGAAGGTGGAATTACTGAGGATTAAGCAACGATGGCGACAAGGTGATAGAGCGGAAGGTGGGAGTGGGTTAACCAAAACTAAGGATGAATGAAGAAGCCTTATGGACACTTAGTAGAAAGTAAGCTAATTACAAAACACAACTGTAAAATGATCAGGGAGGCCCCAGGGTCCCCCAAAACAACACAAGATACTTCCTTTACCTCCTTCTTGTCCACTATAAACACACGGTAAGACCCTTTTCCCGAAGACACCACAAAATACAGGAAACAGAGAAATCAATTTCAAAACAACTGGGAAAATTTCTCCCAACTGGCTAGTTTTGAAAACGTCAGAACTTACTATTCAGGATGTTTTGAAGAAAAGACATCGATGGTCTTACCGAGTGCTGGACCCCGCATCCCACAACACCAAAAACCAGGGAAGAAGACTACTGGTGTAATACTAGCATGACTGTTTTGTGTTAACTAAATGTTTTCTGGTTCTATCTGAGGCCTGCTCCACATGTGCGAATTTCATGCCTGCTACAATACTTGTCCAAAGCATGTGGCTGAGGAGCTTATGGTGGAAACTGCTGCTGATATTGTAACACATGGTCATGGTGTCAGATTACCTTCTAAATATTTATGTTTATACTAACAGACATAGGCTGCCCTCAGACTTGCCTAGAGAAGCTTCTTTTTGCAGTGGGCATCAGTCAACACAGAGAAAGATGCATATCTGGTCAAAGTGCTGAGCTTAATAAGATCCAGTGCTTAGCCTCAAATGAGACGTCTATTTTGTCATCACTAAGGCTCGAGGAACACTGTGGAAGAGGCGGAGGACATAATTAAATATTGGAGAGAGGGGACAAGTACTGCGAAATGTTGTCTTCTGGACATGGCTATCACAGTAACAATCTCACAGTAGCTGTGGTTACCTGCATAGGACCAACATAAGCATAAGGCAGCCACAATCCAAGCACAGATGGGTAGATCGTTTCCTTCCACTACCCTGAACTGAGGTGTTGTTGGTAGTGGATAGCTTCTCAAAGAGAAATCATCATTCTTTATTAAATACATGGTCACCCCTAGGTCTCCCATGCTCCAGTGGGTGGCCCCACACCCATGTACACAGAGACACCTCTGTGTGGACTTAGTGGGATATCAAAGAAATAAACAAGTTTTAGGGAGGGTTGCGTTTGCAGGCTATAGCAGAGGATTTAGGAATTAAAGGAGAGATTAGGGAGAATGGGGTAGATATCTTTCATTTTATACAAGTATGAAATTTTCTAAAATAAAGAAAAAACACTATTGTGCACAAAAAGACAAATATGTTGAGAACTTAATACTTCAGTGTTCTAAACAGATAGGTCATACTTTCCAGACCATTTCATTACAGTAAAGGAGTTCTAATAGGAGAGTGAGTAACTCAGAATGCCTACATTAATAAATAGGAGGGATCAAAAACTCATCACATAATGATGCATCCTAAGGTCTTAGAAAAGGAAAACCAAGCCAAACTCAAAATTAATAGAAAGAAAATCAGAGCTGAAATTAATGAAATGGAACAAGAAATACTTGATTCCTCGAAGGGAAAACAAGATTGATAAACTTGCAGTCTTGTTAAAGAACATGAAGAGAGAAGATGCATATTAATAAAATTAGAAATGAAAATAGTGACACTGCAATAAAATTACTAAAACCCAGTCATTTCAAACTATAAACTAAACAATTTCATTAAATATTTTTGTTGGTTAAAATCGGTATAAGCTTACATGTAACCCACAAAGGAAATCCATTCAAAATACTCTTGAAAAAAAGCACCCCTGTGCTCTTGATAATTTGATGTTTGGCTGATTTACCTTTCCTCCCTCAGGTTTATTCAGATACAAAGGCTTTACAATTACATCCCAACGTAACTACTTCAGATAAAATACTAAATTTTCAAGTGTATAAACTAAATATAATTTTGAGGAAAAAATTGCATCAAATATTGGAGGAGGGTTTTCTGACAATTTCCTTAATTCCCTCAAATTTCACATGGAATTTCTATAATTCATATATTTACTATTAGAAAACATTTGCAATCCATTAACTACAATAGTAATAGAGTGACTAAGTAGATGGAAATAAGCCAACACAATTTTAAAAACACAAAACAGAATACAGCATATGATTTTAAAAATATCTCCAGTTGGTCGATGTGAGTATTGGCAATTAACGCTTACAAGATTTAATTAAAATATCACAAAGTTTTTAAAATTATACCTACACAGCCAATGCAAGTGCCAAATATATGATCTATGGCTTTGAGTCAATCCTCATTTCAAAACTGGGCTTGTGGAGCTACGATTTTTCAACAGGCTGCAGAAGGGAAAAGTCAGGAGTCAGGTGTTGAGGCGTAACCTAAAACCCCAGCACTTGGGAAAGTGAGAAACAAAGACTCCTGTAAGTTCAAAGCCAGCCTAATTTACAGAGGGAGACCCTGTCTATGAAAAACAAAAAGAACGTTTTCCTTTTGGCATATATGCTGAATCATAAAAAACGATCTAACTAGGACTGGAGACATGGAATGGCAGTTATGAGCCATGGCTGCTGTTGCAGAGGACCCAGGTTCAGCTTCCCAGTACCATGTGGCAGCTAAGAACTGTCTGCCCTCTTCTGGCTTCCGCAGGCATTGCAAACACAGGTGTACTTACATACGTCAGGCAAAACACTCGTACACGTTAAAAAAAAAAAATGATCAAATAAATTCTCCTGAAAGAAAGTTTCCAACGAGCCTTGTTTTGTCTTATGTAATTCACCCTCTGCCAAGTTGCCAAGGACAGGGTAGCACATGTGCTTTCTCTACCTTTTTAGTAGACACTGTGTACTCAGTCTTCTGGGTCAGTCTCATCTGTTGTGACATCACAAAGGATTTTGAAAGAGCAGAGTGTGAGAGTCAAGGAACGATAACGTGGATAAACGGGAAGAAAAAGGCACACTGCTTTGCTGAATTTTCTGATTTAAAGTAGATTGCTTTACCTCTGCTAAGAGCAAATAAGAACTTCACTATTTCTGGTCATAGGCGTTTTCACAGTTAAACTGGAGGAATGCAAATTTCACTGTATTGCTATTGCACAGGAAAGTTCCCCAAATAGCTGCATCTTAAAACTGAAGCTCATATACCCTCGGCTCAGGGACCACTGCAAAACAGTGGGCCGAAAGATTGTAAGAGCCGAGGTTGGTTAGTGAACACAGGGAAGCAGAGGGCTCAGGTCACTGGAAGATTGCACGTGTGAACTTGCGGCAATGGTGGCATCAAACACAGAACCCATGCCAACTCAATCAGATAAGTGCCCATAATGGAGGGAAGGAAATGGTAGGCCAACCAACTGTAGTCTGGGAACTGTTGGAGACTGATGACTGCTGGATGAGGGAGACTAGGCCTTACTTACAATCTCTAGATGGGCTGAATAGATGCCAGTGCGTAATGTTGTACGAAGGGACATCTCCATACAAATGCTCGCCTGAATAGGACTTAGGATATATGCCAGGAATTCATGTGATCCGGGGGAGGGGTCCAGTCATGGATGGGGGAGGTGGTCTAAATTTGGTTAAGAACTTGTATGAAATGTACAGCAGCTCAATAAAAAAATCCTACAATGAAACATAAATATAACATTGAAAAAAAAAA
>NW_008481678.1:0-5696 GCF_000622305.1 Nannospalax galili | reverse complement strand
TAGACTGGCTGGCCAGGGAGCTACAGGGACCTGCCTGTCTCTGACCTTCTCTGTGTTGGGGTTGCAGGCACATGACACCACACTGGGAGTGTGAGCACTGGGGATCCAAACCCACTGAAAGAAAACTCAGTACTTAGTTTTAACATGGAAATGAATTTCCATGTTGTCCTACTTCCCTCTTCGGTCGCTTCTTGCAGTTGTTGAGAAATGGACATTTAAACTAAGAGGTTTCACTAACCTGTCCCTTGGTGTGTGTGATTAAAGGTTAACCTGAAATAGCTGCTGAACTAAGCAAGCATGGTTTCGGTTGCTGTGAAAGTCCATAAAGTCTGAAGAAATAATTCATGTTTTTCTGAGTGAATAATCCTTCAGTTTCTACAATGCTTAACCAACTTTTACAGAGTTATCTTTTCTCAGAAATTACGTTTCAGAAACCCAAGGCTGAGATTAATAACTACAAATCATGAAAGGGTTGTAGGATAAGAGAACTTGATTACTCAACTGATAGAAAAATTTGATATCCATTGATTCTACTACATTTTATTTCATTTCATTTTAAAGTTCAGTTATCATTGTAGAATAAAGTATTTGAAAGTATGTTTCTTTGTTCCCAGTCTTGTGCTAAGATGGGAACACTTGTGCAGGATTCTGCCCAAAGACAAACCCAGAAAGATACTGTGCAGAATCAGACACATATGAGGGACAGACACCATTTTTTCTTCATTCTTTCAGTCACTGGTTCACTCATTGGACAGTTTGTGGAATATATCATGTTCCTGACATTTTCTTGGGCCTTGAACTGTTGTGTTGAATAAAGAACTGATGATGGTTTGTACCCACTAAGGAGAAATAGCATGCAGAGGGATGAAGGCTGACTGATCATTGGCCTGAAAGTTGAAGATGTACAGGTAGATAAGGAGGAAAGATATTCTCAGAAACCTCAATCGCTTCTGTAACATGAGTTGAGGTAGGAAGTTGGACACATCAGGAATAACAGAGAAATTTAGGATGGAATATGGAAGCTTGCATGCAGGGACATTTCTGGAGTCAAATTAGAATGCTCAGATGCTGGTAGACTGAAGGGAAAGGGAAACATGATAGCTGAGTCGGAGGGACACGGGGCAAGAGAGAGAGAAAGGAGGATGGCTTTCCATATCTTGCCCTGTGTCTGAGAATCTGAATCCATCTTTGTACACTTAAAGGGATATTTCTGGGAGTGGAACCCACCACTTAGCATGTGCTCCTGACAAATGGTATCCACGCTGGAACTAAAACCCATTATTTGATCAGTGAACAATGCAATGGCTAACTTGTGAGTGATTTATGTAGCTGGGACTCCCTTAGAACATTGGCACTGCCCTAGAAGTGATGATTCATGATTCTGAGCCTGTAAGGTCAGGGTAGTAGGTGCTTTAGTTGGGGGGTGGCTTGTCAAAGTCCAGGAGAGTGTGAACCAAGGACTTGGAAGATGAGTTGTGATTGTGGTGGGTTCCTGAGGGAAGGCACTAAATAGCTAGCTCTGGGCTAGACATCAGGAGCCAATTCCTGCCTGGCTCAAATAGGACTTGAAGTCACTTCTTTTGTTGTCCTTGACTTTCCCATTGGGGGAAAATCTGCTGTGAATGAACTGAGGGGTTCATTGCTCTGATCTCCTCCAGTTTGAGTTGCTGTCAGATACCACCAGAATCCCTATTCCTATGGTACAACTTTTTATAGAAATCCAAGAATGGGATCCATCTGTGTCTCTAAGAGACCTTATATCTCTGGTGGTCAGGACAGCTCGCCATGCCTGCTTTCTGCCATTCTTTCTTCCTGCCACCTGCTCCCATTCCCTGCCTGTGCCCACATCTGCGTTTTATCTGCCCAGATGGCTAGCTGCTGTGGGGTCTGATGTCCTCCTGTCTGTTTGCCTCTCTTTCTCTCTCTCTCCTCTCTCTCTCTCTCTCTCATTTTCCTTGAGGTTCTATACCTGCTTCTCCACTATCTGCCTCCCTCCTGCCTGCTTCTCTGACCACCCTAACCCCTCCTACAACTCTACAGGTTTTTTTCTTCCTTGCAGCTTCTTGTCTGTATCAGTGTAGCCTTCTTATTTCTAGTACAATAAATAGTTACAAACCTAGTGTATTTAAGTGCCACAAACATATGCTTTTGGGTCCTGGAGATCAGGAACTTGAAATGGGTTTCACTGGGGCATACAAAAACCACACAGTTCTGACACATGATGATTCAACTTAACTTTGTTCTTACATTTCCAAAGACAAGTCTCTACAGAACAACTTCTTGGCAGTTCTCTGCCTCCTTGGCTGGACACGCTGAGGAAGGAAGGGTCTCATCAACCCTACCCACCACTGAGTGTGGTGCTCCTGACCCTGGACCCTGCCCCCTGCACCCAGCCCCATATATATACCCATCTGGTTCCCTGAGATGGTGTCCCTGGCTTTTCCAACTTTTTTAGAACCAGGCCTTATTTCTCTTCACTAGTTTTGAACAAGGTCTTTTTCCTACTTTGAACTATTGCTAATCCAAGGCCCAGGATACCATAGACAGATGTCTCTAAAGGCTTCTGCCTTCCCAGGTATTCCATGTTCTTCTTCCTGGATGGGACTCCTCCACATGTAGTACCTAAAGCCAGGACCTCCCTCCCAGCATCCTGCCTTTCTAGGTCTGGGACACAGCAGTCCTTCCCTGATGAGGGGCAGAGGACAGGCTTGACCAAGAGAGAGTTGGGGTAAAAGACTGAGCTGGGAATGTCCTGGACAGGGTTTCTGTTGACTTCTCTGGTGTCTGGTTGTACAGGCAGGCTCATGTTGGCCATATTCAGACATCACAACATAGAGGGAATTCACCCCATTATAAACTCTGGTCCTGTGGGTAAAGAGAAGCCCAAGAAAGTGAAATATATTAGTTGGTATGAGTGGTTACAAGAAAACACCATAGACTATATAGATTATTCATGAGAAATTTTTACTTGTCACTGTTTGGAAAGCTGTAGAATCCAAGAGCAAGTCATCATCAGATGTAGTGTCTAATGAAAGTTAGTTTCTTTATTCATAGTGCTTTTAGCCATGTCCTCTCATAACAAAAGGAGACAAGCAGATGGTTCTCTCTCATTGTCTGCCTTCATTGTCTGCCTCCTGTTGACCCAGTCTTCTGGCATTAGTGATTAGTGATTTGGATTTAACATTGAGTTTCAGAAAGACGTAGACATTCTGTTTGTCAACTTAAATAATACAGAAAGAGAGATTCTCCAAAACACCGTATTTACTTAGGAATGTCACACCCTGTGATGAGACTTTGCGTGCTGTAGGAATCTGTTTACATTCCCTTTGCAGTGCTCTGCTGTTCCCCAGTAAATTTCAGTTGTCACTATAGAATCTCTCTGTATGTGCTGACATTTATGGTGTCTAAAATGAAACCTGTAGCAGACCATTTGGAAGGAAATCTTGACTCTTAGGACCTAGCAGTATGAAAGTACATTTTATGTCCTGTTAAATCACCTTAGTGGATCTTTCTGGTGGTGAACTTGCTTTTTTCTAAAGCCCTGTGAGACTGACTTCCCCTTGTTAGAGACATTCTACTGCTTTTATTAGGGATCCAGGTTGGATAAGGCTTCTTTACACAATGAACCTTGCATCTCCTTTCAGAACTATAAAAGGGTATCCCTACCTCATCACTGTTGGTGGGATTGCAAACTGGTTCAAACTTTGTGGAAATCAGTATGGAGAACTCTTAAACAAATAAAAATTGATCTACCATATGATCCAGTTATGCCACTCTGGAATATACTTATGGTGACCCAAGTCTGTCTTGCTTGGCAGGGAACCTCACTTTCATGATGGATGGTGATACCAACTGATGACAGAGTCCTGGACTCTGGGACTTGTGCTTTTACAACAAGCCATTTATTCCAAAATTCAGAGGGTGTTTATACATTACAAGGAACTGGCAGTCATGTGGGGCATAGAAGTTATATACAAAGATTTGGGGCACAAAGAAACAGGACATATGGCCTTTTAGTTGATGCCAGTGGGATGCTTAAACTTTTACTCAAGGTTACCAATGCCTATCTGGTAAATTATTGGCCACAAGGTTTTCTGTCTTAGAGCTAAAAGCATGGTAAAACTTTTAGCTTTTAGCTCAGGAGTAAATCTTTAACCTCACCTAATCTCTTAGCTAATAATAGCTGAGTTATTTGTTCAGGACAGAGAGGTAGTCTGAGGGCTGTTGACCAATATGCTTTCCCAAAGAGCAAGGAGTCTAAACTTTTGACCTGGCCACTTTTCTCTTCCTAGCCTTTCAGTGTTCTTCAAGACAGGGATATCAGAGCTGCTGTTTTCAGTGTCCCTCCCTTTAGCATAGAACATAGCCTGGACTTAATAAGTTTTAGGCTCTTCTCATTCTAGGACATGCCATTCTGGTTTCCAACATATACCCACAGACTCATCCTACAAAAGAGATACTTGCACAACCATGTTTGTTACTACTGTGTTCACAATAGCTAAGAAGACACAACTAAAATGCCCCTCAACTGATGAATAGATAATGAAAATGTGATACATTTACATAATGAAGTTCTACTCAGTGCTAAGAAAAAGAGTCAGAAAAACAAGTGACGTCTTTTCTCTCTCATTTGTGACTCTTCGCTCCAAATCCCTAAATATGAGAATATATCCTTAACCTCAGGAGTCAGGAAAGTTGAAAGGAACCATGGTGATAAAGAGGAAGAAGGCACTCAAGAGAGGTGTGTAGTAGTAGGTATGTAAGTATGTAGTAGTAGCTATGTATGTATGTATGTATGTAGTAAGAGGAGAGGCAGGTGTTATTAATGGAGACATGGGCAAAGGGGGTGTACTTTAACTGAGGAGGAAATAGAGTGGGTTATACAGGGGGAGAGAGTGAAGAGATAATGCTTAAATGGTGTGAAAAAACAGAAGGAAATGTATTAGTTAAAAATCGTATTGAAAAATACACATGTACATACACCTGGTTGTATTATTTTCATGATCTCAGTGATGAAAAACTAATTACAGAGGGCTAATAATATGTTCAAGAGAATAAAAAAGTCATTGATCATGAGGTGATATCAGAAATCTATTTCACTCCACAATGAATTTCTCCAGTTGTCTCTGAAGTGTTCCCTGGACTTGTCTTATGTGTAGCCCACTAATACTATGTGGGGCTATGCCATTGGAAGGAACACTGGACTTAGACTCAGGAGACCCAAGGCCCAGATGAGTCTCACTATGTATGTAGCTGGAAACATATCATCCCTGAACCTCAGAACATTTTTTCCTAAGGTAAGAGCATCCCTTTCCAAAAACTTCTTCAGAGAGCTAATTCAATAATTTAATGAATATTTGTTGATCTCAGATGTTGGTATTAATAGAAGAAAATAAAATAGTGTAATAAAATATTGCTAGAAAAAAAATCCCTGAAGCCATCTCTTCTAGGACTAAAGAATTTCCTGTTGAACCTTTGTAAACTTTCCACTAACCTACTTGGTGATCTTGTGACAGGTGGCTTGTAGGGAAGCTGCGTTCAAAGTGGTGCTGACTGCCTCAGTGGGAGGAGGAGCTAAGCAATTGGACCAGGGACAAAAAATAAGAGGAAGCGTAGGTGATTGGAGACTAACCAGGAGGAAAACGGTGAGCACCTCGGGATCACCATAGTAGTACATTGAAAGGAGCCTGCGTGCT
>NW_008481677.1:0-5506 GCF_000622305.1 Nannospalax galili | reverse complement strand
CACACACACACACACACACACACACACACACACATACACACACAAAGGGAAGCAGTTGACATATCTATCTCCAAGGACCGTTCCAGTGGAGAATTCTAGAATTCCCTGAACAATCTGGTTCTGGAAGGTGTGGAGTGAGGATGCAGTTCCAAATGGGCTAGTCTTCAGTTGGTGAAGAAGTTTCAAAGGACATGTCTCCTCCAGTCTTCTGGCTCCTATCCAGGGACAGTCTGTCTACACAGCAGTCTTGACACTTTAGGGGCTTTGCAGGTGAGGTGGAAGACAGAAGCTGGCAGGTGTGAGCCAATGAGAGTTCCTGACCATCAACCTTAGGAAAAGCAACAGGGAACAGTGGGCCTGGGACACCGAGCAACCTGCCTGATCAATTTGAGTTTTCAATAAACCTCCCAGTGTTTTGAAGATTTGACCAAAGAAAGCACATCTGTGAGCCAGATGCTACCCAGCAGGTGTCAGCCCGTGACCTCCAGACTTCAGTCCCCGGGACGCTCTTGAACTTGTCTAGGCTGAGATTCCAAACCCAGCTCCTTGGCTGCCAGGAACTTCCTGCTCAAATCCAACTCAAACTGCTTGTGCTTTAAGCCCCTTTTGTTTGTGTGTGGGTGGATGGAGGTTGGAGTGAGAATCAGCTCTTTATAAACCAGTTTTCAAAACTGGAAGAAAAGCCCAGATGCAGTGGAGTCAGGAGAGCTGTACTCAAGTCCGGCTCAGTAACGCAGCATCAACATGCCCTCTAGCAAGGCACTTTCCCTTTCTGAGCCCTGATCTGGTGTTTGGCCCTGTCTCCCTCTCTCTCTCTGGTGCCTCTGCCCCAGGCACAACCTCTCACCTACTCCATAAGATGACAAAGCTTATCCCTTGAGCCACCGGGAACAAATCTTCAGGGTCAGGCCTCTGCATGCGCATTTCAAGAATTATTTTATAGTGTTTTCTCAATCATTCCTTGGGTTGGGTATCTTATTCCCATTTTACAGGTCAATAAACAGAGACCAAGGCTGTCCTCCTAGTCTGTGATAGAGCTGGGATATAAACCAGATCACCAGCTGAGGTTCCCTATAGACTTTCTTACACAGAGATCCAGTGGTGACTCTCCTCCACTCATCCGTGTCACATGGCTCCCTATTACCCCAGCAGCTTGGAGCTCCCATCCCACCGTTCCTGTCTCTTGCACATCCTTTATTCTCTAGCTAGGGCCTCTCCCTTGTCCGCTTGCACCCTGTGCAAGGTTTTCTTGCTGTGTTCACATACCCTACTTAGCATTCGGTATTAATTACTTAATGTTTGCTTTTCTGTCAATTCATTTTAATATAAATTTGTTTCATTTATTATGTGTCTGTGCTGTTTAAATCGCTTTCATTAAGATAGAAAAGGTGGGAAAAATAATTCCTCTAGGTGTCATCTAATTTACCCTTTAGAGTCCTCTCCTGGGCACCTGCTGTCTCTGCTCACATTGTGCCCCTCTCTGGAAGAGGTGAGCTCCTATTAACACTTCTAAGCCCCACCAGATGGGCATCTCTTTTCTAGGTTTTCATGGCATCTGTGCTTCCTGGCAAGACATATAGACTCCTGATACCCACCTCAGCCTGCCTTCCCTGTGGGCTAGGAGCCCTCAAGGGCCTTGGACAGGGCCCACCAAGCAGTAGGTGATGTTGTATGAACTGGATTGGACTGGTCTGGCTAGCAGTAGACGATGTTGTGTGAACTGGACTAGGTTCCTTCAGTTGCTCTGTAAACACAGGAAGGAGTTGCAGGTGGCCCATAGACAATCTTGGGAAGCCAAGGACTTAGCATGAAATTACAGCAAGAAGCAGTGCTTGGTGGCGCAGACCTGTAATCCTAGCCACTCAGGAAGCTAAGGCAGGAGGGTCACAAGTTCAAGGCCTGCCTGGGCTATGTAGTAAGTTCAAGTCCAACCTAGTAACTTAGTAAGACACTATGTCAAAATAAGTAAAAAGAGCTAGGGATGCAGCCCAGTGGTAAAGCGTTTTCTTAACATGTATGAAGCCCTGAGTTCCATTCCTTAAAAACATTACAGTAAGAAATTTCCTCCAGGTTACAGCAAAATGGCTCTTCAGGTAAAAGCACTTGCCTCTAAGCCCAAAGACCTGAGCTCAATCCCCAGAGCTCACATAGTTGAAGGACAGAACCAACTTTTATGAGCTGTCCTGTGTCCTCTATGTGTGCCATTGCACTCATGTACCCATATACATACACATATATGCACACAAAATAAATAAAATGTAATGCTTTAAAGAAAGAAATTTTTTCAGGGCCTGGGAAATGGCTCAGTCGGTAAAGTGCTCACTCACTAAGGACTTGAGGACACCAGCACCCATGTAAAAAGCCAAGTGTGGTGGTCTGTGCCTGAAATCCTAATGCAGGGGAGGCAGGGACAGGAGGCCAGCTGGCCTTGTCGAATCAGTGAGCTCCAGAGCCAATGAGACACTCTGTGTCAAAAAATGAGACAGTGACAGAGGAAGACACCCAACATCTACATGCAAGTGCGCATGTGCACCCTCACCTAAACACACGTGTGTATATAAAAACATATACATGGGCTAGAGAGATGGTTCATCGGTTAAAAGCACTGACTGCTCTTGCAGAGGACTCAGGTTTGATTTCCAGCACCTACATGGCGGCCAACAATCATCTATAACCCCAGTTCCAGGGGATCTGATGCTCTCTTCTGGCCTCCAAGGGCATTGCACAACACGGGTGTACTTAAACACATGCAGGCAATATACTCACACACATAAAATAAAAATAATAAAAATTATATTTTTAAAACACCCACACATGTATACCACACACATGCATACATACATACATGCACAAACACAGAAGTTTCCTCCAATTCTCTCCCACTCCTGGCACAAAGGAAGAACACCTAGACTGGGCTCAGTCCTGCCTACACCCTCGGACACTTCATTAGACCTTCTAGAAGAGGGCCCTTCCTGGGGCTGGGATGATCCACGGCCACACCCAGCCAGCTAGGATTTACTAACTTCTCAGCGTGCATTGCAAAGGTTGTTCATGTCTTTCTATTTATGGCAACAGATACTGACTGTTCACAGTTTGAATATCAAACTTCACACTCAAATATATTTTATTTATACAGTAAGTTGATTTTTTGAAATAGTGAGCAAATCAGTCAATCTTGTTGTTTTCTTATAATATTTTCTCAGTCACTCCAATAATAGTGAAATCTGGGGAGTGTGGGGTGGATAACCCCTTACCCCTTTGCTGTAAGGTTCCCTGGAAAGTGCTTCATCAAACTGTCCCACCAAAAAAGACAGTGTGACAGGTACCATGAAGGAGACAGGCTAGAGGGGCTTGCTACTAGGTGAGGGGGCAGATCACAGGTTTTACCAAGGAGGTAGTGTTTGGATGGAGATTTATAGGATGAACAGGAATTCCTTTGCTAAAGGTTTCTCCTGGCAAGGAACAGCTAGTGTAAGGGCTCTGGGGCAGGAAGGAGCATGAACCCTAAGAGATTCTGAAATACCACCAGAGTGCTCTGCGCAGATGGAAGACCAAAAAGTGGGTGAGTGACAACATATACTATTTAAAGATAGAGAAGTGGACTGAAGATCCCAGCACCCACTTAGCAAGCTGGGTGTGGTTCTACACATGACTATAACCCCAGCACTGAGGGGGCAGACACATGAGGATCACTAGCGTTTGCTGGCTAGACTAGCCAAATAAAATAACAAAAACAAAAATGTAAACTCCAGGTTCAGGGAAGACCTTACCTCGAAGGAGTGGAGAATGAGCGAGAAGGAACCCCAACACCCTGCTCTGGCTTCTGTGTATGGTGCAGGGAGGTTCCCATATACATCCATTCAAGGTACACACAGATACACAAAGTCTTACCCACTCGGGAAATACTTTCTCAGCCATTCTGAGGGATATCTCAGGGTCTGAGGGTCTGAGGTTCAGTGAGGAGTTTTTAGGTTATAAAATGAATAATCGAACGCAGATCTTTGACCAAGAAATGAATGTAACACTAGGGTGGCTCTGCAGGGTTGGAATTCTTAAATTTTCAGGGTTTCAGGTCCCCATCTGTGCAGTGAGACACTGAGGCCAGATGGTTAGAGCTGGGAGGAGTGGCCTGTGCCCCCATGCACAGAGTGCCCAGCACAGAGTCTTACTATAGAGGGCGGCAGATAGCCACTAGCTTAGGATGTGTTTTTAAATCTCTCCAAGAGCGATGTGTGTACCCATGCTGCTGTGTCTGGACTTGGAAGCCTTCGTATTGTCTGTGTGCAGGTGTCAGCCGGTATTTTGGCAGTGTGGGCGAGCAAGCGCATGAGTGAGGCCTGTGTGCATGAGAAAGCACATGTGTTCAGTGTGTGTTGTGAGTGTGGCATGAACACACCTTTCTGTACAATTTCGGGTGTGGCCTGCACAGGAGTGGAAACCCACCCAAGCCAGAATGGCAGAACACAGTCAAGGGGTAGATGCTCTGGCCTGTCTTCACAGCCCTTTCCAAATCCTCTGAGATTTGCAAAATTGCTCCAGGGAATCCGGGCCCTGTCTTGGGCCTGTCTGGAGCTGGGCTGGAAGTCTCTGGAAACAGACTTTGCTTTGATTCCTCCTTCTCAGTTCCTGGCACAAAGGCACATACACTACTCTCCAGGAGGTCCCCTTCCCAAAGTGCCCATCCAGAAAGCCCGAAGCAGACACTGACCCTCCCCAGCCACCTCTACATTCCGTACCCATGGGAACACCCCATCGTCAGACCACATGCACATCGAACCTGCCTACCTGCCCAGGTCTAAAACAGCAGACGCTCCCCAAGTTCTAGTAATTCCTTCTGATCCACTCTCGGGCCCTGTAGTCTTTTGGCTGTACTGCCCAGCCCGGGCCAGGAGGGGACTTTGACTCCATCTCCTTCCAGACCCCCTACAGGGTGCTTGTCAATCAGTACCAAGTCTAAAATGCTAAAACACTGTTTTCTGCACGGCCTAAGAGCCAGGATTCCCCCTCAAATCCGCGCTCTGGGTTAGAGCGAGTTGAAAGTTTCCTATTCACCCAAACCTCTCTCTGGAGGGGGCCAGCCAGGATCACCACAGGGATGGAGCCGGCGCCTTGTCCTAGTCCTGCGACAGTTAAGCACAGACTCAGACCAGGAACTGAGAATCCGCCGGGTGCACCCACCCCCCACCCGCAGAAACGCTGCAGACCGCGGTGGTTCAGGCCCAGGAACGTTACCATGGTGATAGCTGGCCTGTGCGACTGTGGTCCGTCTGTCCCACGCAGCTCAGTCTCTGTCTAGCCCTGGAGCAAGCACCGTGGGCGAGCCAGGGACACCCGGCCCCGCGTCATCGGCCAGGGGCAGCCGGGCCGGGACAGGGGCCGAGGGAGAGGCGACGGGACCCAGACTGAGCACCGGAGAGCCAGAGGACCGAGAGGCGGACCACCCGCCGGGGCGGGGCGGGGCGGCGGCTTTTTGTGCGACGCCCACCCCGCCGCTGGTGTTGAGAGC
>NW_008481676.1:0-5635 GCF_000622305.1 Nannospalax galili | reverse complement strand
CGTGTTCCGTTTTTGAAGGGTGATTCTTATAGCTGAGGTATGTGGCGCATTTGCAATGTGTCAAGAGCCGGTTAAGTGCCTTCCAAAGCACCAGCTGCTGACTAAGAATCCTCAGGATGTAAACAAAGCCCTCGTCTATTCATTTTCTTGCAAAGCCACAATCCAGTCTGTTCATTAGAAATGAATGAAACTTTTTAGATCAAAACTGGAAATATGACTTGCTCCTGCAGCTCAGTGGTCAAAGGACATTGCTTAGCAGCCAAGGCCTCTCGGTGGGATTTCAAGACACAGGGGCCTCCACCGCTGTCGGTTGACCTTTTCACTTCATTGTGCTCTAATTAGCTGTAGGGTTTAATTGTGCATAGAACTCGAATTGTTCATTTTAAAGGTGTTCAAAGGGCTCTATCCTTCACCAGAAACAAATTGTATTTATTGTGTGATTTCTTTATGTTTTACACCAAGAAGCTTATTTCACATATAGTATACACTTTACTGCTAAGAACAACCCAGAATTATCAAATGGATTATAAACTAAGGCTCAGATTTGCCTGACATCTGATCTCAGTAACCTGGTAATTAAACATGTATAATTTCTATGCGGACTTCAGCATCCTGCTTATTCAAATGCCCTGACTAGAGTTTAGAAAATACGCAAAGAATTAATGCTTGTTTGTTTCTTTTATCGGTATCCACAGCTCCCTCTCACACTCAAGTGGAAGCAACTCTACGTTTTAGGGATTCAACTCATTGACGGGTTTGGGAAGTCTGCCTGTTCTCTCTCTCCTGTTCAATTTCTCTTCCATTTCCAGCAGACTTGCATTTACCCACTATTTGGACAGTAACTTCCTCCCCCAAGCTGGCACTTTCAGTTATTCAAATTATTTCTATATTTATCTCTAAAGTGGCAAATGTGATTCATTCTTCAGCTGGTGCTTATCAGTTGCTACTTTGTGGAAAGATTTATGGCACTGCCGTTCTGGGACATGGCAGTTCCCCTGGCTATCTCTTCCTCTACCGTGAGATCCATTTCTCTTCCCTGTCTTCCAAGCATGAGTTTGCTGAGCTCAGCACTGACACCCAGACAGCTGTGCCGCTACAGAGGTGGACACAGCTGAGCATCTCTCATCACAGGCCGCTGTGCGCCTCCTGAACCACACTATTGGCTTCCAGCTCTTAGTTCCATCCCCTGCCTTGTTCCTTCCACATCCGTGTATATAGAAACTCAAACCTGAGAGTGACCTGTTGTGGATCGCTCTGTCTCTGGAGCTGCCTCCTTACATGTCTGCCTGGGCTCTCTTCACCACCTCCTGAAAGCCCCCTTTCCCTGACTGCAATTTCCAGACTCTGTCAATACGCAGGATCCTCCTGTTTTCTTTTCTCCACATTGTTGCCCACCCCCGAGGTTTTGTGTGTCCACTGTTGTGCTCACTGTGCCACTGTGCATTAACCGATAGCATTGTATGGCATTGCTAAGGCACATCATGGCTGTACCTGAATAATGAATTAGTCTGACTCCCAGCATTAAAGTTTAATAGCCAAGAGTGGACCAGCTCCACAAGTTTGATTCTTCAGATCTCTCACAAAACTGTGCTCCTGAGCCAGCCTCATCCATAATTCTGTTCAAAACCATTTCTCCAGCATCAGTTGGGGAACTCCAAGCTTAGTCCCCACTTATCTTAGAGAATCTTGCCTGTTGATCCTGGTCCTAAAATAACTCATGCACACAATGTCAAACACTCATCTCAAGTCTCACTGCTTCCAATGAGGATACAAAAATGAACACACTGCATCCAACACTTTGATATGCTAGTTCAAGAATACACACATTCATTCACTATCTTGGGTGGAAGGCAAAGTGGGATCATGAAGGGTCAAGGTCAGGTGCCCAGGTCACAAGGGCGGGTGGCTCAGTGAACTTGTTTGTGTTATTAGCAGTAGCTTCTACTGTGAGGCTGAGTTCAGAAGTCATTCCTAAGCACTGTGACGGCTCTAACCCCTGTGTTTCCCCAGGGAATCGAGGCATCATTC
This sequence comes from Nannospalax galili, assembly GCF_000622305.1. Classification (NCBI taxonomy): domain Eukaryota; kingdom Metazoa; phylum Chordata; class Mammalia; order Rodentia; family Spalacidae; genus Nannospalax; species Nannospalax galili. The sequence continues at coordinate 3,607 of NW_008481676.1, read as the reverse complement.
CATCGTCTAGCTCACTGTGATGCCTTCCTCCTGACAGCTGACAGTTCACATTCTGGGCTCCAGGCTGATCAGCTCAAGCCTTAGCTTCCTCTGGTCCTTCTGAGGTTTCAGGATGACAGACTTTGGACTGAGTCTCCTTTTCATGACTGAAGCGTCACGATTCCTTTGATCAGGGAATCACTTCTCTTTAGCCGTCTTGAGTCTGACCTTGTCTTTGAAAGCATTAGTTTTCCCTCATGTATCTGTTTTTCCATCTCTTTGCAAGGCATTCTGGGGAATAAAATTAACGCTATATTCAAAGCCCTTCAATTGAGTTTTCTGACTTTGTCATAAACATTTTTTGCCCTCGAGAAAGAAAGCAATTGTACTTTGATTTTATTCTCCGTATTTTGTCAGTAGACTCTGCTGCTCTAAATGAATAGTTTCAATCTTTGTCAGCCTCTTAGATCATAGTAAAACCTCTCCACAAAAGGTGCAGAATTTTGTCTGTTTGTATTTTAGAATGGAACATCTAAAGATTCTCATGTCTGTTCTCCTTTGTGAGGTTTGTAGAATGTTGGTGGTGTCAAATGGATGTGTCCCCCATAGACCCAAGAGTTGAATCCTTGGTCATCAGCTCATGGCATTACTAGGAGGAAGGGCGGGGCTAAAGGAGGCTAGGTTATTGGGTGCATGCCCTTGAGGGTGTTTGTGAGACCACAGTCCTTCTCTGTGTCTCCTTCAGCTTCCCGACCACCATGGAGTGAACAGAGTTCCATTACCTTGTGTTTCCAATGCGGTATGCTGCCTTACTGCAAGCCCAGATGCAAGTGGTAAAACAGCATGTAGCCAAAACCTCTAAAATTATGAGCCACAGAACCCTTTCCTCTGTGGAAGCTGGTTGTCTCAAATACTGTGACAGGAAACTGACCAACAAAGTGTGCTTAATTATTGGTGGACATGACTGAGCTTGTCAGAATAGTCAATTATTTATAAGGTATCCATCCATCTGCCTTCCTAATCTGTCTTGTATCCATCCACCTAACCACCTGGTTTCCAATTATCTCTCCATCATATAACATCTGTCTATATATCTATCCATCTATCTGTCTATCGGCTATTTATCATCTATGTACCCTCCCATCAACTACCTGTCAATCTATCATCTATCCATATTTCTGTCCTTCCACCATCTATCCATCTAGCATCTATCTTTCTGTCTGCCACCTACATGTCTATATCTAGGCTGTTTGTTCATCTAGGCAGGTTTGACGCCCTCCTCTGTGGGCAGCATGTTCAGCCATCACACAGAACCTTCCCCTTTCTTCCTAGTGTGATGGATTCAGATGAGAGATGAGCAGTGCTCCCTGCATTCAGCCCACACTTCAGGTGTGATCCTTCTATTTCACTCAGACTCTCACCTGCAACTTGCCCCGCATTCCCTACACCAAACACGTTCTGTCCTTGCAGCTTAACTTCACTGTAGCATCTGATCTCATCTTACATTCCATTAAAATAGCTCTGCATATATACCTTTTCTTAAGCTCCTTCACAGTTTCCACAGGAATGTCCAACCACCAGTGTATTCTTTTAACTAGAAAGTTAAAAAGTAGAGAAATTGATATTGAATCATCTGGAGGCACAAGCTATGGATGTACTCCCTGTTCTAAGCAGACATTTCCCCCTCACAGATGCCTCTGGTCCTTTGTCACATTACCAGGCCCATTCCTTTCTAATTTAATCCATGCTCCTGACCTTTAAACAAGAATAGCTTGCCCGTCTTTCAATGTATAAAATACATGGATATTGTTTACTTTCTGTCTTCTTTAACATAAGGTTATGCCTTTGTGAAGGTCAGCTTCATCTCTACGCTAGGTAGACACTTGCCTCCGTCACTGTGGCGCACTCTGTGGGACACAGGGATCCAGGATGAAGCAATGCAGCCACCATGTTGGCCCCAGAGAATTCTGCAGGTGTTCCCTAGACAGTTCCCCAGCATGTGATAGCTGAGTCCATGTGTTCAAGTGCTGCTCCCCAATCTGACCCAATCCTGGTGCTGTCTGTGTCGGGGATGTACTTTACGTGTTCTGTATCTGCTTGGAATGAACCAAGTATATTTCACTGTGACAATTTATTGTCTTTACTTTCTGAATTAAGCTGAGGGCTACTCTTGATCCCCTCCATAAACCATACACCAGCCATAAGACCCCAGGTGGACTGCACTCTGCACAGCTCTGGCTTGGTCAGTCTGTCCCTTGGACCAATGGTACCTGTCCCCATCCTGATTGTCATTTGATTGGTTCACTTGGTTTTCCTTTGCTCAGAAAGATACTGTCAGAGGGTTTTTTTTTTCATAATTCTCTCAAATAACAAACTTTCAGTTTAATTTCTACTTGTGTTTTTTATTATGTTTTATTGTTGGGGGGAGAGGGGCTTAACAGTGCTTTAAAATTTTTGCAGAAGTTGACTTTTAGAGACAAAACTGGAGTTCTTGTAATTTAACCTGGTAGGAGACGTCGTCTCATTCATCACTCCCAGGCTCTGCCATTTCTTCTAAACCTGATGTCCTAGGTCAACACACTGCACCGTGGGCCTGTGACTGAATTTCTTCTTTTCCCAGGTCACCCATGGTAGCCATTCTCACCTGTTTCTTAGCTTTTCCTCCCCACTGTGGTGAGACAGAAAGCCCACAGCACAGTGAAGTTAGGGATTCCATGTCCCTACACTGGGATAGGGCTTTGGGAACATCTCCCAGACAAAGCAGGCCTAATCTAGAGAGTGGTTGGCATGTTTACAATGGCTCTGCCAAGATCACAAAGCCTCTGTTGGTCTGTTTGGCATTACTTCTCTTTTAAACACCGTGATTTCCCAGTAGTGCTCCTGGAAGTACAGCCCACATGGACCCACATGTGTGGTAAATCCTGAGTTTCACCTGGGAACTTGCATGTTTGCACTAGGTCGCAGGGCCTCTGGCGGCTCACCAGTTCACCATGCAGGTGTCCGTAAAGTGAACACCTCCATGGCATCTCTGCTGACAAACTGATCATCACTCTGAGTCTGTGACTCCAGGTTTCAGGGTGGCAATTTGCCTGCCCATCTCTCAGTTCTACCATGTGGCCAAGAAAGTTCATTGATTTTCAGTTTGTCCCACTTTTTTTCACATCAGACCGGGAATAATGACTCTCAAGCTCTTTATGCATCAGAAATAAATCTGTGTTATTTTTAAACTTGGTTTTATATCATGTTGGCATTTGCTTTTGCTATACCTGGCCATTTTGAATGTAAGCAGGTGACCGTGTAAAGAAATACAGTGAGCTCTGCAGTCTGCTGACATGCAGTCCGAGGTCATTGCATCAATTTCTGCCACCACTGATCGAGCCTGGCCCAATTCTGATGCAGGGTTCTTGTACAGCAAGTCTTCTTTCCTTGGGGATTAGTGCAGTGCTATGAATCAGAAATGTCTCCATGGCTCATGTTTTGAAAGCACATTTCCCAGCAGGAGGTGCTACATAGAATGTGCTGGATAGCTTTAGTGTCAACTTGACACACCTGGGTGGAAGGACCCTCAGTTGAGGAATTTCCTTCATTGGACTGGCCTGTGGCCATGTCTGTGGGACATTTTCTTGAT
>NW_008481675.1:0-4732 GCF_000622305.1 Nannospalax galili | reverse complement strand
AGAGAGAGAGAGAGAGAGAGAGAGAGAGAGAGAGAGAGAAACAGGCATAAGGAGCGGGGCCTCCCTGTGGAGGATGTCAGGCTTGGACATTGTTCTTTCCTTCTTTGATCTACTTCATCTGCATGGCTCCAGCTTACTGACTGCCATGCTTGAGCCTCAGTAATTGACCAGTCATCATGTTGACTTATTTAGCATCTTCATCGCTAGAAGTTCCCAGCAGGGATGAGTTGCACAGTCAGGGTGGTGAGGGGCTTAGCTTTCTCCAAAAAGAGAGTTTTGTCCTATACATACAGCTCCAGCTCACATGCAAACATGCTGTCTTTAGAAATCAAAACCAACTTTCTGTAGGTTTAAGTGGGTCCTGGGAGGGCTCCCAAGGACCTTCGATCGTGCCACTCCTCTGAGTTCCTTCTTTTTATAGAAATATCCCAAAGGACTTTAAGTGTAGATGGCCCTGCGTCACTCTGCTGGGTGCCATGGCAGGTGGGGATGATAACAAGGTGAGGATCTGGTCTGAAGACGGCAGTCTAGAGGAAAGGGATGAGGACACAAGTCGCTCAGACAGGGTGGAAAGGATCCATCACAGAGGGTCTGGGTAGAGGGAGACACTTTTTGCCCAGAGGGACTAGGGATGCTTCCTAGAGAAAAGGCCAGGTTTTTCTTCATGGGTCCCATGAGGCTTTGACAGAGTGTTGGGTTTTCAATTGCACATATTTAAGGCACACGGCATGTTCTGATGGACTAGCGAAATGGCGAATTAACACGCCTATCTACTCAGTTCCCGCTTCGTGGTGGAAATGCCCAGGAACCCTCTCAGCAGGGCCCAGAGTACAGTACAGTATCTTGGACTGTTGGCACCAAGTCTCTAGAACGTTCTCCTCATGGCTAAAAGTCCATACCCTGTGACAAACGTCCCTTCCCACGCACACACGACCCTGGACCCACACTGCTCCTGACCATCACCGCTGTTGGCTCTTCAGCTTCCTATGCGAGTGGGGTCCTGGGAGCTTGTGGTTTTCTGCCTGGTCTGCTCACTCGGTAGTCTGTCCTCCTCCACGCTCTCTGCAGTGCTGACAGAGTCTCACAGTGTGTCTACATGCATTTTCTTCATTGGCTGGCCGTTCCCTGTCTTGGCCTCTGTGAACAGTGCTGCACTGAACACGGGAGTTCTGACCTCGTTTGCTCTCCAGATCTGCGCCCAAAGTTGAGAGGGATCAGTCTTAGGTTGAACTATTTTTAATTTTTTGAGGAACTGTCAGTAAATTTAGTTGGCTTAAATAATAGCCAAATAATTCATTTCATGTTGAATAGCTAAATGGTCTGAATTACTTTATTTGAATTTCTCCACCTGTTTGCTACTAAGCAGCCACGAAGAGGCTCCGTCTGTGAAGCAGATGTTCTGTGACTGCTATCAGGAGGTTCTGACCGTCACCTCTGGGTGGCTCAGGATGGTGGGTTCCCAGGGGCTGGCAATGAGTTTAATGGTATTTACACCTGCCAAGAACCACTGGGTGACATTTGTCAGTGGCTCAGAGATGAAGTCAGGAAAAGTCACAGAGGCCTCCGACGCCCAGACATCCAGGCTAATGGTGTTCAGAGCATCCTCCACCTCTATAAGCAGGTTCCCAGTGGGAGGCACTGTGCATTTGAGACACATACAGAGATGAGGGTGTCTCAAATGCTTCTCTGGACCACAGCACAGAACAGACCCGAGACCCATACCAAAGCTCCATTCTAAGCCCGGTAGGTAGCTCGCTCTGCTCCTTGGCTGGAGGACCTGGTTTCTGGGGGAAGATTGATCCACCATGACTCTGAAAGCAGAGGGTGTAGTTGATAGGACTACAGACAAGCGGGCACACCTTGCAACAAGCCACTTCTGTGGCAGAGACTCCCTCATCCCCTCAGGAGTCTCCACCTAAGTGTCTCACACATAAGGGACTCAACTGGTACATTAATCCTTTGAGGAGAAGACCATAAACAGGATGCCATCTGATGCTCAAACAGAACGTGCTAGAAATGTCCTTCTCAGAATTCAGTGATACAGATTTAATGTCATAAGCTGCCTATTCAGTGGACCGCACTAAGATTACCTATGGAATCTGGGCCACTGTTTACTCCAGAAGAGAAAACTGGATTTCTCAAGGTTTGTCGCACAAACAGCATCTTGCCTTGCCTTTCCCCTGTGGAGGGAGACCTGCCAAGATGAAGGGAAAGGGTAAAGGAGGGAACCTGAAATTTACCTGACTGAAATCTCAGCGCTTCAGATCTCCACCAAAAGCTAAATTAAAAGTTTTTGTCATAGTCTGAGGTTACACGGGGCAGGTGGATGAAGGCCCAGAGACTGGCAGTAAGGTACTCGGGTTTCCCACCAAGGCAGGGACACAAGAAAATGTCATCAGACCCACAAGCAGCTTGTGAAATCGGTGCCTTGTCAGGCTGCCGTCCGTCTGATTCAGTAAATTCCCTCTTCGCCGTTATACACAGTGACCTAAAAAGAAATATTATCCCCCGGAGTACCTCTGGGATTGTTTGTTTAAATTAAGTTTCATTTGGATTTAATCTTAACCAAGTCTTCGGAGAATCATCCAGCTCCCCGGAAGGGAAGGACACCGCTTGTGGGAGCCAATGAGAGGCCGAGAAACCTGGAGGCGCCCTCTGCGAACAAGGGCCTCGGTAATGTCACACGCGGCGGGGCAGCCAGAGTGCTAGATGATGGTTTATGGTCTAGATCATTGTATTTTTACGACACTCATAAAATCTGTGTTTCTCCTCATTTTCGTAATGGCTTCAATGAGCTCTTCCGCTTTCCAAAGGCACCGTAAATCGTTCTGGCCGCGAGCTCTGATTTGGCAGAGCTGGTTGAAAACCTGCGGTGGGGACAGGCTGGGAATTCTCAACTCGCTGGACAGGCAGAGGCGCTCGGCAGCGTGCGGGCTCGAGCGTGGCTCATACTTATTTGGGGCCTTTTTCGTAAATACTTCAGGAGTTTTCTGTTAAATTCCAATATAAGTGATCCACGGTGAGATGCCTTTAGGGCATCGACCCAAGGGAATGTAAATCAATACAGAAAGAGAAAAACATTGCGCACATGTCTGACTTTTAAGATGTAATTTAATGGAGGAATTTAATAACCCGAACCACGATGAGAAAGCATTTTATGTGTGAGCTTGGTGCAAGTCCATTTCTTAAATAATAAGAACTTAACTGGATTTTTATATCTGCATTTAAAAGAAAGGGAAACTCTCTCGGCTACCAAATTTGCACCTAAATGCAGTAGCTTACAGATAAGTCTGTGAAATTTCCAGGCCACGGCAGGAAAGCAGAGCCCGTCTTCTTGGTAACAGTGTACTGCGCTGACAGAAGTCTGCAACAACCATGTCTGTAATCTCCTCGTAAACGGGCCCCTATGGTTAACACAGAGCTTCACAACCCAAAGTGGCAAGTCGTGTGTGCAAAGACAGTGCGAGTAAAGACCTTCTGCATGTCGAGATGTATTCACATATCTGCTGTGGCTTAGAGCAGTTTTATTCTACGGTAAATTATTGACTAAGTTTTGAATTACTGTAATTTGAATGGTGTTGTACTGTTTGGGTTCAGGCTCTGTCAGGCTCTGTGAGAAGAGGTCTCTCAGAACCTCTGAAGGGAGAGAGGCTTCCCTTAGCACAGTGCTTCCTTAGCTTGCGTGTTCAGAGGTGGGAAGCAGCTGCAGAGTACAGGATGTGAGGGGAAGGAAGAGTTTCCCTGGAATGGGATAATCGGGGATTGTGTGTGAGAACAGTGACCTCACACTGAGGTGACAGTCACACTGTGGCCCTGGCCTGTCATCTGCAGATGGTGTGGGAGAGCGGCTGTGCCGTCATCGTCATGCTGACTCCGCTTACAGAGAACGGCGTCCGGCAGTGCCACCACTACTGGCCAGACGAAGGCTCCAACCTCTACCATGTCTACGAGGTACCAGGAACAGGGCACCCGCTCAGGGGGCATGGCTGCACCTGGGCAAGGAGCATGTGTCCCCAGTCCTCGTCAGCAACTCAGCTAGTCACCCTGAGGCCAGGACAGACCCAGGGAGGGCAGCCAACACCTTTGACTTCAGAGGGGTCTACCCAAAGGAGCCCGACGTTCCGCACTGCTGTATGGTTAGAGATGGGTTTGGGGTGAATGCATACTTTCCCCTTCACAGTTGTATAAATCCAAAGATTGACAAGACGAAAACATACCTATCTTGCAAGGTGGCCCAGGTCCCATAACATGCATCTAAGGCAGTGTCTGTTTTCACAGAGAACACTGCCCAGCCTAGTGGCTGGTGGGTTTCCTTGCCTAAGCCATGGGCTGTGGAGTATTTTGGCCTTCTCATGTGCAGCAGTTTTCTCTTGGAGGGTTTCCTACTACCCACACCAAGATGGAGTCAACCATAACACTTTAGCAAGGACTGAAATGCATCCTTTGGTTCTGTTGATACATTAAAATTAGTTAGAACACTAAAGGCTCTCATGACAGCCTGGCAGGAGCCCTAGCACGGATTGATGGACAGGCCATAGGCATGCAGACTCCAGCCTGGGGAGCAATGCCTTCCCCTCAGAGTCCACTGAGTCTCAGGTTCCCTGACCTGTACACAGCACCAGATTGATGAAGCTTTCAAGAAGCCCAGAAACATTTAGGGAACCAGAGTTGTATTTGTGATTACTCAAAAAATCTAACCCCCCCCCACAAACAAGGTGTTTTTCTTTTTTTT
>NW_008481674.1:0-5350 GCF_000622305.1 Nannospalax galili | reverse complement strand
TACTGGTCAGAGTGTTTTGTCACAGCAATGAAGAATCAAACCATGACAGACACCATCTCCCCAGATGGATGTCCAGCTCCCAGGCCTTAAGGTGGGTAAAGAGGTAGGCATTAGTGTGTTACAGATCTGCTCCAGAACCTTCCATATCCTCCCCATGTCCTTGCCATTGATCTACCCCTCTGTGTAGATCAGGCTGTGTTTGTAAGTGCATCCTTACTATCTCTATTATCACCTCAATGAGCATGTGTCCACCAAAGGAAATTTCCTTCCTAACCTAGTTCTGCTTCCCTTTACATATTTCAGAATACTCCTCCACTACCCTGAGCAACATCAACTGCAGCCTCTCTGGGAGATTCTGCTAGTAGGAGATCCCAACAAGCATGAGTGCAGTTTCAGGGGTGACCTGTGATCACAGAGTCCAGTGTAACCCAGGGAGTCACCCAGACTGAGCACAGCCCCAAGACGCCCCTCACCATGGACACTGCCAAGTATGTATTATGTGACTGGAAAGGCCAGTTGTGGCCTGCAAGGGTGCTGTCCGGATCCGGGACTTCAGACCAAAGCCAGCGGAGACGGACATCTTTTCTTGAGATTCAAATTCTCCCTGTGGGTGAGAAACTGAGAGTGAAGAGCACAGACGTGAGGCCCCTGACCAAGTCTGAAATTGAAAACATCACCTCCTTGGGAGGGACGGAGTCCCGGGGCACTGCCTCAACACAGGAGGCCAATGCATACAGAAGAGCCCTCAAGGTGGCACTGGAAGTGCTGGGTGAGGGAACAGGCTTGGTCCGAGGAGGAAAGACACGTGGCAGACCGACCTCCACCGTGGCATCCCCACAGGCTCTGAAAGAGCCAGCCAGCTCCTGCCCTCACCTCCAAGGGAGGAATCAGAAAGGTCAAGGGCATTTCGGGAGGAGTCCTGGGAAGAGAAGACACCCTGATTCTGTGTCGGTGTGCTCAGAGAACGAAGGTACAATGCAGAGTCCCAAATCTCAGGCACACACAGCAGTTTGGCCTCATCCTCCTCCTGAAATGCAAGTAAAGATCCTAAGGGGCACCAGCATGTGGCCATGTGACCTGATACCAACAGCAGCTGCTGGTGAACCACAGAGGAAGAGAAAGAGGAAAGCTTCAAGACTCAAATCTCTGAGTGCCCCCATCTACACGGAACGAACCGGGACCAAGCGTAAAAGGCAGGTTCCACCTGGGCCGCAGCGGCATGTCTCCACCTTGCCCAACCACGAACCATCATATGCCCCCCTGGAGATCCCGGCCCCTGGAGCTCGTAGGAAGCCCAGCCTCCCAGAGAAGACAGAGGAGCCTGGCCCGGTTGCTCCAAAGTCAGCGTCAGAAGGGGCAGCAGCAGCCTCGATGCCTCCGATCCCAAGGCTGAGAAGATCACGCCGTATTGCTGGTAGAAAAAGGAGGCTCCAGATGCTGTGTGAGAAATGCCGGCTCCCAGCACTCGAACCTCAGGTCTCCTCAAAGGTGGTCAGCACCAGGGACCAGAGGAGAGGAGCCAGAGTTCCACAAGACGGACAAGCCACGAATGTGACTTCTGCCCAGCAGCCAAACACCATTGAAAGAGGAGCATTGGTCTGGTTTCAGTTTCAGGATCTGCCGTTTTGGCCTGCAGTGGTCAAGAGTGTCAGCAAAAGCAACAAGATGGCCAGGGTGCTGTTGATCGAGGCAGACATGCCCTTAGAGCACAGGGGCATCCGTGTCCCTCTCCGCAGGCTGAAGCACCTGGATTGTGAGGAGAAAAAAGCCCTCTTGAGGAGAGCCAGCAAAGCCTACAGCCAGGGTGTCAGCTGGTGCTTCTCAGTGATTGACCACTACAGACAGGGCATTGCTCAGGGCTCCTTCCTGAACACTTTCCTGGACTACTACACCAGCCAAACCAGTTACCCATTAAGGAAGGCCATCCAAGAGGGCAACCTGCACATCGACTTCCCAAAGGTGAGTTATGCAGAACTGGAGGAGTGGGAGGAGGAGAGCTCCCTGGGCGGGAGCAGGCTCTGCAAAAAACTCCTGCCTGACCGCATGAGGGCCACTCGTGACAGACACAATCAGAAGCTCGTCGACTTCATTGTGAAGAGAAAGGGGGCTGACCAGCACCTGCTGGACATCATGAAGGGCAGGAAGCAGTCCAGATGGCTCTCTAACCTTTCGAAAGAAAAGAGGCAAGTGTTGTGCATTGAGACCTACCTGGAGGACGATGACCAGCTGCATCTGGTGGGCAAGCATCTACAAGAACTCTGCAAGCATGCAGACGAGAACCTACTCACCCTGACAGGGGGAGACAAAGTGAGGCTCACGATGGAGGTTCTTCTTCCAGAAGCCATTATTTGTTCCATCGCTGCCCTGGATGAGCTCAACTACCAGGAGGCAGAAGAAAAATACCTGCGTGGCCCACCTGTGAGGTACCGTGAGAAAGACCTTTTTGACAAGACTATCTTAAAGACAGCCAGGAAGAGATCAGCAGCCGGCAGAGCCTCTGCCAGGGCTCCTCCTCCACCCACTCCTTAGAAGGGAGTTGCTTCCTTTCTGCCATCACTCCCTGCAGCTCCCCAGACGACCTGCAAGAAGCACCTTCAAAAAGTAGTATCTGGGAGAGAGAGTGTGAGGGTTGCTACTGGCACCGTGAAACCTCCTTATGCTTTTCCTTCCCAATCCAAATAAATGTTCAGTTCATGCTTGATGGTGCACATGTCCAGATGTGGGTCTTTTAAAAATTGAGCAAGCTCACGTTATGCCTAGGCCTCTTTGGCCTGTGCCAGAGAGTGCAATTCCCGTGTCTCCCCCCTCTGGAACATCACCAAGCCTGGGTAAGGTATTAGGCACACATGGCCTTGTGTTCTCTGCACAGGACGCCACTATCCAGACAACGCACTAGGTTCCTGGCGACACTGTGTCTCTGAGTCTCCCAACCTTCCCATCCTCTGCTCTCCCCAACAGTATCGCTGGAGCCTGGGTTCTACTGTATTCTCGACTGCCTCGTTCGTTCCCTCCGTCACAGTGAAGGAGAGGAAGACGTGTGAGGCTTCAGCCTGTGCTTGGAAGACAAACTTCGGATGTCACAGATCGGAATGGAAGTCTTTGAGCCAGGGGACAGCTGATTTCAAAGGCAAGGGTATGATATCTTATCACTGAGTGGGCTAGACTGACTGTTCAGCACCCCCTGTTGATCCTCCTGCTTCTGGGTCCTCAGAGCAGAGATTATAGGTGTCTTACTTTCCTTTTCTTTTTCTTTTTTCTCTTCTAATGAGTACTGGGAATTGGATTCAGGCCCTGACCCTGTGCAAGGAGCATTTTACCCACTCAGCCATCATCTGCTCCCCAGAGACTTCCTACTTTTAATGAGAGAGGTCTGCCAGCCTCACGGGTTGACTGTCTACAGCAGAGAGCATTATACCAGCTTATCATATTTGTGACATAGGAGATGTGTGGTGGTTGGAGTAAAGAAGGGAATCTGGTGTCCTAAGAGGTCACTAACACCTAGTGTGTGCTGAGGAGAGGCAGCTGTTCTGGGAGGCTACATGCTCCCAGAAGTTCCTGTCCTATTCTTCCTAGGATCACAGTGGCTGATTGTGTTGAGAATTTGGACAGCAATGGACTCCCAGTGGGTGCGGGGTTGGGGAGGCTCTGAAGTGCCTCCGTGGTCAGCTCCCAAGTCCATTCTCCCAGTGCCCTATGCTGAGCTGCTGTGAGATGTCCATATGTCCCTAGCCCGCATCTCTGGATTGAGAATACCTTTTTCCATCTTATTTCATGGGAGAATGCTAAACCTCTGGCCCGGACACTATTTGATGCCTGTCCTTTCTGCATAGAGTGCTCACACACCATGCCCCTCCCCTATCTCTGTGTATGGAGGCAACCAGATAGGTGTGGAGCCCCGAGACCCGGAGAGCAAAAGAACATCTGCATTTTGAACACCTAGGATTCCCTGAACCCAAATCCTGGCACAGGCAGTCTCTCGCATCTCTCCATTTAAGGAGCGACCTCGTCGGTCCTGGAGACCCTGCCAAAACCTCAGCCAAGGCAGCTTCTGCCAGAGATGCTACTTGCCTCGGGCAGCATCCACCCTGCTTATTTTCCTCTCAGTGGGACTCATGACTAGGGGAAATGTGACTAGTGGGGGAGGAATGGACTTTTGTTTGGGTGGAAATAGCTTGTATTCGGTGAGCTGCAGAACTTGGCTCACATGGACACGCAGGAACTGTGCTAAGACACATGAGTGGTACATGATAAACTTGGAGGCGGGGAACAGAACAGAATGCAGTACAATAGGGGAACTCACCGACACGAAGCACTGTGCTGCCGCAGGAGATCCAATGATCCGCGTCCTACGGGGGAGTCTCCTTCAGGTTTGGGTAACATCAGCTGCCATAAAGGAGACAGAGACAGACAGAGAAACTGCTTCAGCATAATACTCAGTTCCTGGGATGAAGAGCCAGGGGAATGGGATACAAGTGTGACATATGGTCTTTTGTGTGAGACCACCCATTCACCTCTGGACTCTGTTTCTTTGGAAAGCAGTGAGGACAGATCTAAAGCCAGGGCTGTGCTGGTGACTTGGTGCTGACATCTTTCAGAATCCTCTTTCTGACTCTCATCTGACTGGACATAAGGGGCAACGAATTGTAGAAGACTGACAAGCTGAAATGCCTTCTTACAAACGTAGCTCCGAGTTCCCGACTGAACGATGTATTCATGCTCACTATGTGTTGGGAAGCTGGGGAACAGATGAAATATACATAACTAATCACAATTTAAATCAGTAGTAGATCAACCAGGCATAGAATCTTGCTTATTACTTAATGCACTAATATCACAAAACATCGGAGGTACCTGGGTGACCAGTTTACTAGTGATACCTAGACAATCAAATTATATCCAGAAAGTTGAGGAATCCATATTCCCAAATGTGAATGCTTCTTGCTATATGGGAAAATTTGTTTGTGGTCCAGGAAAACATTGTACCCATAGTACTGGCTTTTAACAGATTTTTATAAAATCAAACCTAGGTTGCCGTTTCTAAGAGCTACAGCAAGTTAATACTCTCCATGACCATCATTCCCCAGGTGACTGCCTTGTACCCTGTCTCTGAAGAAAGTGATAAGGGGCTGGAGAGTCAGCTCAGAGGTTAAGAGCTGCTAACTGCTCTTAACCTGTTACTCAATCCGGAGGCCTGGAGTTCAGATCCCAGCACCCAGGTCAGGCAGCTCACAAACAGCTGTACGTCCAGCTCCAAGGGATCTGACCCTCCTCTTCTGGCCTCTGATGCCACTTACACACATGCATGTGCATACAGAGAGAGAGAGAGAGAGAGAGAGAGAGAGAGAGAGAG
>NW_008481673.1:0-5657 GCF_000622305.1 Nannospalax galili | reverse complement strand
TGAGCCTTAGGTCAGAAACTGCTTTTAAAGATTGGATTTGACTATGGGACTTTCACAAGGAAGAGAAAATTATTTTACCTTTAGGGCAGTCTCATTGTGGACTGCTTTATTTATGTGATTAGTAACGCTGTTTTAAGTGTTATCCCTTTTATTGTATTTTATTTATAAAAATACCTTTATATATTGAGATATATAAATATAAATATAAATCTATATAATTGCCTTTATGTTTAGACGTTTGAGTTCTCCTTAGTGTGAGTTGTTCTGAACTTTCATGCCCTGCAGTCACCAGAAATGGTCCTAGCAAGAATCACTTCCCCAGAAATTAAAAGGCCATAGGATAATGGGATAGCACACCATTGTGGAGGAATTACTTTGTACCACACCCCTGCTTGTTACTGTTCTCATTCAACCCCCAAAGCAACAGAGTTAACAGAGTATTGTGATATTCCTAGCTCACAGTGAGGTGAATTAGAGCCTAGTTTACCTGGATTCATAATCTCTGCTCCCGTTTACCTGTACTGCTTTCTAGAAACATTGAGATCTGCATAGAAAAGTCCAGAATGTGTGCTTTTGTGCACCCCTGCTGTGTGATTGCTCTGTGAGGCCCCCACTGCAGTTGGAGAAGCCTCCCTCTGCCTATCCTGCCCCTGCCGGAGATTTTAGTCATCACCTGGCTCAGTGACCATGAAATTAAGCCCTTTTGTGTCCCGGGTGACTCTTTGGCATTAAACTTAGCCCATTCCTGCTGTGTAGCCTTTCACCCTCCCCTCGTGTGTTCTTTCAGTTCTGTGCTGACTCTGGTGATAGGTGCTGTACAGAGTACAGGTTAATTGCATTGTTTTAAACCTTGGAAGCAATGCTTCACAAAGCCCCTTTTCTTTTGAGTTCTGTTTGTATAGAATAAGTCTCTGAAGACCAAGGTGTCAATCACATGACTTCTCTCATTCCAGCTTCTGTTCTACCGAGAACCTTTGCCCGTGTTGCTGGCTCTGACAGCAGCAACTCTGAGGTGCATGTTTTGTACCATATTGAAAATATGTTTTATTTTCCTTAAAGTTGTAATATTGTTTGAAATTGTACATATTTTAAGTGATGTAGCTTTGACAGGTTTTTATTTGGTTGGTATGATTTTATATTAAAAAAAGAATGCTGCTTTCACATGTATATGAATAAGGTGGGTCTCCCCACACGGTGTGGGGAGGTGAAATGTCCTGCTTGGGATGTCTTTGGAACCTCCACTTCTGACATACCCCACAAATCCCTCTGAACACCCCAGAGCCCAGCCACATCTCCCCTTCCCTGACTGTAGAGATCAAGGCCCTGAGGAGGAGGACCACAGGCAGATGTTTGCTGGGGAGTGTGAGGGACCCCAAGGGGAGCTTAGCATCAGGCAGATGAGTGGGAGAGGAACAGGGTGGGGGAGGGGATGTTCTTCATCCTTACGGTGTCTGTTGTCTATCCCAGGATCCTAGGTGTGAGCTCCAGAGTGCAAGTGTTGACCTCCACAGAGGATTTGCTTAACTGCTCTAAAAAGTGAAAGTTTCATAATTTCTGAGCAGAAAGCTAACAGAATCCTTTCTGTTGGGTGTGGCCCTTTTGTATTTTATTTCCCATACTTAAATAAACTGCTTTTAACTGTAAGGCCCAGGCCTGAGAGCTTTGAGGGAAGCCAAAGCCCCTTTTCTAATAAAGCCTGCTTGAGAACCGAAGAAGCTTCTTAAGTTTCTCCCAGTTTTCTGTCTTCTGTCAGGCGCCACTTTCCTTATTGCTGGCAGAGCACCCCTTGGCTCTGTCGCTGTTTCTTCTCATCTGAGTCCCCTGTGGAGGCAGCTCTGAGTCCTGACTCTTCCAGTCAGCTGAACAAGCATTTACTTGTGTTTCACCCAAATTTCAGACACACATGCACACTTGGAGCCAGTGACTCACACTGGCAGCTGTCAGAGTGTGACTTTGGAACAGCCTCCGTTTTCTATCAGCCAGCTCCCCCAGGCTTGGTGGCTGGACTGTTGCTGGAGTACCTCTGCTGTGTCGTGAAGGCACAGACTCCAGGAGCCTGACCGCTGTGGGCTCAGCGGTACTTCTAAGCTACATTTGAATAAATGGAACACACCTAGGAACTCAGTTCTTCTGCCAGTAAAACCTGGGGGCTTAGCAACCTAGCTCTCCTTGAGGAAGATGTCATTGAAAGCACCCTTTAGTAGAATCTTGGGTATAATTGAGTCAGGAATGGCTCAGCTCTCAGCCGTTTTTCTTTGCTAAGAGGAGCTAGCTTGCTCTTGCCTAGCATCAGAGGCTGTTCCCTGTTCCATTTTCAGTTGCCCCTAGATGCCTTATGAGTTGTCTCCTTTTTTGCCACCTCTGTCTGCCACAAGCTGGACCAGGGCTTGTTTTTTTTGTGTGGCACTGCAACTGGACCCTTGCACCAATTTCAGATTCTGGGTACTGAAGGGAAGGAGGAGTTTGTGTCTGGGTGTTAAATGGGGAAGGAGCTGCCACCTTGCTTTTAAGACCAGGGTCTCTTTCCAGCCCTACCTGCCACCCCTCAGTCTATGTCCACCTTCTTCTTTGGCCTCATGATGTTGCAGTCACTGTGATAGTGACATTTACTGGAGCATCAGTGGATTCTTGTGAAGGATCTGAACTTGAGGTGGTAGCTGCCGTTTCAATGCCTATAAAGAACACAGATGAACAGAGGAGAGCAAGATACCTCAGGATGAGACAGACCATGTAGCATGCATGAAACCAAACACTGGTCTCTGTATGTACATAGTCTTTGGCACAGATCTTGCCTACCTGCTGGTGCCTCAGTACCATCCCTGGAGCCCCTCTGTTGCTGCGTGGGCTCTCTGAGGGGGGAGGAAGAGAGGAAAGTTAATGGCATTTACACTCTCCTAGCCTTCTTTTCCTATTAAGGGAAGTCCTGGTCCCATAGATAGGATGCACACTCACATGGGAACAAGCAGCTGGCCAAGGCCTGCAGGAAGAAAGGGGCATTATTTGACCAACCCAATGTGGATCCAAGAGAATGGCCCTCCCCTTCACAGTGGGCTCCATTGCAGGATCCTCAAGAGCATAGGGGGAGTGGCACCAGAGCCTGAGGCTGGAGAACTGTCAATGGATGATATAGCAAAGGAGGAACCTGAATTCTCTTTTGGGTAGGTCTATACCTGACTACCCTGTGGAGTTAAGCAACCCATTCTTTCAGATGCCCACTCACAGGGGAAAGTCTGCGGGTGCCGGGCAGCATACTGGAACACCAATAGAGAGACCACCAATGCCACCACCATTCCGGTGCCCGCAGCACCCAGCACAGCTGGGTAAGCAATAAAGGCAGGGTCCGCTAGGAGAGGAGAAAGCACGGATTATGTGAATTAGCACCATGACTGAACTTGGGCAGCAGTGGCCACAGAGTACCAAGGAGATGATGCCCTGATCATCCAGATCCTCTGCCAGCTGATGTGGGGGACCTGGGGAATCTGGAGATCAGCTTCCTTCCAAGGAAAGAAGTGCTCTGGCTGCATGGTGCTCTTATGGTTTGAGTCCCCAGCCAAACCCCCTATTTCTGGCAGAAAACGCAGAAGGCTACTTATATTGGAACTGAAGTAGGAGACTTCCATAGAATAAGGAATTCCCAGGACAGAAGGGGCAGCTGGAAGCTGAGCCCTCATGTCCAGCAGGAGGTGAGACTGAGGCACAGAATAGGACTCCTGAAACCCTCAGCACCTTGTTTCTCCACTTCCTTCTGATTCACACTGGCTTGGGGTCTCCTTCTAGGCCTGGGGCCTCCCTGGGGCTGAGGGGAGGGAGGGAGGGATTGGGAAAAGCAGTAGGAGAGTAGGAGAAGAGGACACATAGGCTAAGGGTTCCATCAGGGTAGAAGCAAAGGACTGGAGTGGGGTACCCTGTGAAGGGGAGGATGGACCAGGGTGCAATTCTTTGGGGGAAAGGCAAATCCCTCCCTGCTGCCAGCCCAGCACCTGGTGTCTTCACTTCTGAAGGATGCCCCACAGTGTGGTGATTCAGAGCCAGGATGCGGAAGGCATACAGGACCCCTGGGTCCAACCCTCCCAGGCGACGGCCCCTGCTCTCTGGCTCGATGTCACTAGCTGCAGTCTCCCATGTCCCAGCTTCTGGGCTGGGGACACTGGCCCTCCGCTGCACCAGAAAGCCGGTCAGGTTCCCAGGGCCCTGGATGGCCCACTGCAGCTGAACTTCTCTTCGGTGCCACCTATAGGTCAGGCGGCTGATGGTGACGTTGGGAGGGGCTGGATACCCTGGAGGTGAGTGAAGATGGGGGACATGTACAGGCACCTGCATAGCAAGACCTACGCTGTGTATCCTATGGAGAGACAGCCTGCAAGAGGAGAGGCACTGGCTTGTGTGAAGCCCTGAGCAGTCTTACCTAGTCACTTTCTTCACTGATAAAATGAATATGGAGTTCTGCGGGCCTGTATTCAAGACTGCATCAGATTCATGCTCCCCTAGCCCACCTGGAGTCGTGCTCTAGGAGCCTAAGTGCCCACATTTTGGAGCAGGGAATTCTCAGGGCTTTGGGCAAATCACTTTATATCTGTTGGACTCCTACGCTCCTTGATGCACAAGTGCACACATCATTTACACTCACTCAGGACCTCCAACAGCACGTGCTGGCTGCTGTTACCCACGGCATTGTAGGCCATGCATTGGTAGGTGCCGCTGTGGTGTGCTGGGTCAGCATCTAGGATTTGAAGGTGCAGCTGGGCACCCTCAGGGTGCAGCATGAATCCAGAAATGCTGTGTTCCAACTGCTGTTGCTGGGGTCCCAGCCAGAGGAGCTGAACAGGTGGTGTGCCTCCCTGGAGAGCACAATCCAACCAGGCCTCTCCTCCCTCTAGTACAGACACCCGGGGTTCAGCCACTGCCAGCTGGGGGGCTTCTGCAGAGAGAGAGTGAGGCTGGAACAAGTGGCTGTTTCCAGCTGTTGGGAAGGCTTGCGGAAAAAGTGCTGGCCAGTGGTGGAAAAATGGAGAGCAGAGGGAGAAGGTAGGGCTTGAAGTCTTTCCTAGGCCACTCAGCCATCTTGCTCAGACTGGCATTCTATACTAGGTTCCCAAAGAGATCCATCCAGGGTTTTCTGGTTCCCACATGCCGCTCCTCTCCACCACAGCCCTTGCTGCATCAGGCAGGGGTCCTGCTTATTCATCTCTGTTTGCACCTACCCCCTGCACTTGGCCAGGGTCTCCTCCCAGTGGCCTGCCACCTCTGCTGGCCCCAGGCATGGTGCAAGACCATAGCAGGTGCTTAATTTTTTTTATAGGACTGACTTCTATTAATGTCTCAACACTCGGTGTCAATGAATTTTTTGTGATGGAATTCCCAGTCCTGAGACTGAGTAATAGGGACAGAAATAGTTTGAGCTGAGGACCTCCATACATCCCCCTAAAGCATGCTAGTCCCAAGCCTCTGGAGACCAAGTGGAAAGTCATTTTATGAAACCTATTGCATGTAAGTCCTTCTGTTTGCTTTCCCCACATTTAAAAATCTCTAGTATTTAATTTTTCAGCTGTTAATAAACTGGGGAGGGGGCAGGTGAAGACAAAAGGAGGAACCAACCATAAATAAAGCAAGGGATAGAGGTAGAGAGGTCTTTGATATCTGAAACATCAAAAAAAAAA
>NW_008481672.1:0-5396 GCF_000622305.1 Nannospalax galili | reverse complement strand
AAAAAAAAATTAGGAAGGTGTAGAATTTTAATTCATCCCTTGTGGTTCATATTAACCTTAACCAACTAATAGTTTTGCTTCAATTCCCACATACAGTGTACCGATATAGTGACATGACTATTGCAGATACTTTGCTGGAGTCTCTTGGAAAACAACCCTTAAAAGAAAGTTGTTCACAGCTAGGAATGATGGCGCATACCTTTAATCCCAGTAGAGGCAGAGGTGGCTGGGTCTCTGTGAGATGGAGGACAACCTGCTGTGCATAGTGAGTTCCAGGACAGCTGGGGCCACAGGGAGACCCAGTCCAAAAATAAGATGATAAAACAAAACAAAATAAAATAAGAACAAGGACAAGAACAAAACCAAAACCAAAGCAAACAAAAAACAAGAAAGAAAGGAGGAAAAGGGAAAGTCACGTGAGAGTCCAAATCAAACACTGGCTATGCATTTGGTTCTCCTTCCTTTCTTTAAGAACACGAGGTCTTTTTCTAGTGATTTGCCTCGCTTAGACATTTTGTGTGAATAAGGAAATGAAGAAAATTATTGAGGAAGATAACGACTTATGATTCAGAGTGACATGCACTGGCTATCGAAAAGGCAGGGTATCCAAACCAAAAGACCAACAGAGCTCAATTCTCACTGCTCATTGTGAAGAGCACAGTGCAAATATGGGAAAGACAGAAGACTGCAAAAGAGCAGTCATCCAGCTAGCCTGTCAAGGGCTCAAAGACACTTGAAAGGAGACTTGACAATGCTACATAATGTAAGTTTAGCAAATCATGACCAGAATGTCTGTGGGATGGGTGGGTCCTTGCCTTCTCTTTCAAACTGTAATCATTCTGCATTAAAAGAAAGAGAAAAGATACATTTACTAGTCTTAATATACTTCATATAGAGGAACAGTAGCAGTAAGATTAATCTTGAGGGACAGGCAAGATTAAGATACCCCATCCAGATGAGCCCTAGTTAAGAGGAAGAGCACACATAGGCTAATGAAACCTAATATAAAACTCACTTTCCCTTCTTTCTTCCTTAACAACAAAAATATATTATTTCCCCAGTCTCTTAGTATTCTGGATAGACACTGCCAACCGATCAGTAAGGGATAATTAAACTTAATTATCTCTACTCTGATTTTAGTCACAGCAGAGGTAGAAAATTCAAGAATTAACTACATCAATTAAACAGAATATATTATCTTTTCAAAAAATTTCTCCTTATAGTCAGTGTTTGTACCAAATATTTGCTATATTCTTGTATATGATCCAAAGTATATAAAAGTAAATTTTAATTACATCTACAAAATAGAATTCCTGATGTAATAGGATTTTGACAACTATTTAACTCAGCAATATATATCCATAAGCAGTGTTCTGATTAGGTCTTTATTAATAAGGGACTTTCCAGACCTTTTCATCTCCCATTGATGTATGTATGTATATATGAGCCTTAGTCTCAGCTACAGGATAGTAGTAACTGGAAAGCAGGTATGTTGCAATCTAAAGCAATTACCCCTTTTAGAAGGAGCTAATTGATTTTTTTCTTTTTCTTTTTTTAAAGAGTTACAGAGAAGAGAGGTGGAATATCTATCACTGAACTACACAAAGTAGGTCGAATATATCACTGCAGTCTGTGGTAAAGAAGAAAAAAATAATGCTAACAACCTGCAAAGGACATAGCATAAAATGGGGAGTCCCGAACAGAACAGACTTCTCTGAACATCCAGGAATACTTTTCAGGACTGAACCAATTCAAGGAGGCTGTCTTTAGAGGTGTCCAAATGGACTGCAGACTCTCATGGTGCATTGGTCCCACCACTTTATCCTCATTCTTCCTGCAGACTCTGCTGGACTGCTTTACGTGAGGAAACTCCATGGGATCACCTCACCCTGGTCTTTCCAAACCTAGTTAAACCTAGTTTCTTCTTAGGGACTTTTCAGCCTTAACTACGCAGTTCCTTTTCATACAAACTGCCCGTAACTGCTCATGTAATAAATATGAAAAACGTGTGAAATTTACCACATAACATTTACTTGTACCAGATGTGTTGGTACAGTCCAAGAAGGATCCCTATGGTAGGTGATGTGTTGGTTTGTGCTCATATACATTGATTATTCCAATGGAAATCTATATACAGACAGGTATATGGCAAGTAATGAAAGTATAGCCTGAGCTTTCCACAGAAAATGAATGCACAGGGAGATGAAGAAATCTCTACTTTAGATCTAAAATTCTGTAACATGAGTTCACAGACAGTGATGACCCTTGAAACTTCAAGTGCATTTGCTAATAAAAATGGGAATACAATAATTCTTGAAAGCATCTCCGTCTCTTATTTGTATATGTGATAAAATAGCTCAAATTTCCGTATCATTTGAAAGTGATTATGATGTTAATATTCCATGAATGAAAATCTTCACAATTAGGGTACTGAGCAATTTAGTCTTTTCCAAACCAGCCAAACTGTTGGAGATCAAAATGATCTGTGTACATCAGTCATTTTGCCTTGATAAGAATGTGAGAAGTAAAGCAATAGAGACATGAAGAGACCAAACAAGTATGTGCAGAAATTAACTTTTTTATTATATATCATATAATGTAGTAGTAAAGTTTGTTTGAAGTGCATGAATAAAAAGTTAGTGAAATTACAGGAGGAACAATCTATATAGCAATAATAGGTGCATTCCCTGTGCATCTGAAAGAAAAAAAAAGAGTTTTCACTCATATTTTGGCCTAGAACTTAGTGTTCAGGTTCCCAAGATTCTGACATCAGAACCCGGATAACGCTGATTAGAACCATAGGGGCTTTACAATAAAAGCTAAAATATTGACCATATGATGGCAAAAAGTCTTATTTTGTGATTAACTTATTCTCTTCTAGCTACTCTCTGATGAAGTTGGTGGCGCTGTAGAGGAGGACCGCCTCCTCCTGGACGAGGACCTGGAGCGCTCAGCATTGTAGGTGACATGCTTGTCATAGTTCTCCATCTGAGCCTCAAGGAAGTCCCTCTGTTGCTGTCTGATGGTCTGGCTGATGAGCCCAGGGAGGGCATGAATGCTACCAATCAGAGTCTCTAATTTTGTTTCCAGGGTGACAATCCTCTTCTCAAAGTCTTCACTCCTTTCATTTAAGTCGGAAATCATGTCATACATGATATTCTGGGTCTAGAACACAAGATTGAGAAAGTAGAAACAGAAAGGAGCTTTCATTACACTTGTCTTAGAAACAAACTGCCAATGCTTTGAACTTCAGTACTGGCCTACCGATGACATCCAGTGTCAGCTAACTCAATGGTTTAGCTTGCAAGGGATATTCTGTGTTTTTGCAATGCTGGGATTTAGAGATGTATGATTTTAGGCATTAAACTGTGATTCAGAAAATATGGTGTAGTTACTTCTAGTGATATGCCCAATGATTTTAGGAGGTTTGAAGATAGACAAAATATTTCAATTTAATATTTATGTGTTTTAAAGATATTTATACAAGTTAGCACATCAAATTCAATTTTCAACATGTTATTGATAATACAGCATGGCCAATTTTAAAA
Organism: Nannospalax galili; assembly: GCF_000622305.1. Lineage (NCBI taxonomy): Eukaryota > Metazoa > Chordata > Mammalia > Rodentia > Spalacidae > Nannospalax > Nannospalax galili. The sequence goes on along the minus strand of NW_008481672.1, from coordinate 1,848 downwards.
ATAGAAAACAGATTTAAGGAACCAAAAGTAACAGTCAGATGATAGTGAGATGTAAAAATGATGAAAGACTATGAACAAGTTTAGGATCATTGATTTGACCAGATAATTTAGTAATTTAAAGCAATAAATTCTTACAGATCTTTGTTGTCTTATGTTCCAAATGACAGACCTCTTTTCCTTGAATCAAATAAAAATCTTCATAGGTAAAATATAAAATAATATAAATCCTCAGTAAGGTTAATAGTTGGGGGAGATACTAAATACTAATCCAGTGCTTCAGGTGTATCTCCGTGGTCAAGCATTTGTCTATCAGGGACAAGACTCTGAGTATGCATTTTGTGCACCACACAAGTCAAAACTGACAGAGCTGTTTTTTAGTATGGCTTGATCAGAACTAAGTGGTCTGAACAGGAATAGGAAATGCTTCTAGTGTATAGCATGCTAAAATTGTCTTGATCACAGGAATTCCTAAGTTCAAGTCCTGGTTATATTTCCTGGAGTAGTCAAGAAACTTGGAGAGGGGATTCTAGGACTGACAAGCTCAGAACTAGAAATGGAAAAGGAAAGAACAGAAATTCCAGACAGCCTAGTACCACATTCCCCAAATCTGAGATTCCATTTGTCTCAGTCTTCCTTCTACTCCACTTCTCCCTCTATCTTTTCTGAACAATCCTGACTGCCCTGCCTTCACTACCATAATGGACGATACTCTCAAACTGCAAGCCAAAATAAGTCTTTTCTTCTCTTAAAAGAAATGATGATACTTGGTTGATGGAATTATTCAGAATGCAGGCACTTTGTTTTGGTTGGTTGGGCCATCAACACAGAGAGCATTAACTTCCTTTTCACTGCATCCTTGAGACTGTGTGAACAACATCCACTCATTCAAAATATATTGATTACTTATAGCAAGTGTAGTCCTGTGGTCAGAGTAATCATGGTACTAAATAGTTAAAAATAAGTAGCTTTTGCCTCATATATACCCTTTGTATATATGTGTAGTGGTGGAGCTCAAACAGGCCCTCATGCATGCTAAGTAAGCACTGGGCCACTCAGCATATTTCCATTCCATAGTGTACTCTTAAATAACTTCTCTGCATCCTATTTTCAAGTGGTGTGTTTTACTTAACTTGGGGGTAATAGAAAAGCCTACATTAAGTGAGAGCCACATTAACAGAGGATGACTTTACTCTCCATACATGTGTGCTGCCCAGCTTAAGTGAATGATGCATGCTGTCTTCAAGTGAGCCACTGAATACTTTGGTCATCTTCAACATGTTTATCTAGTATGTATTACTGATGTACATAAAAATGAATATAATCTGGATATGTTATTTAATAAGACTACTCCAAATGTATAATTTTCACAGATTGTACTCAGGATTTAGCAAAAAAATTATCTGATTTATCAAATATAAAACAGGATGTATGTATCTAACTAAGTGTAACCTCTGCCAAAGCATTTGTGCTAAAAGGCTGAAATGTAGCTATTTCTATTGTAGCGCCTCCTCTAGAACCAGTTTAACAGGGCTCAATGCTGGCACAGTTGATATTCATATTTTTAGTGAATATTACTTGCAGAGGAACAATAAAAAATCAGATAAATCTTGTAAAATTGACAGAAGAGCTATAGAACTATTAATCTTCTCAGTGAAAAGAAGTTTGATTATTAACGAAATGGAGAAGAACCATAAAAAAGTGAGTGCATATTTTAGAACCACCACTTTTATTTTAGAATGTAATTTCTAGGATTTTTTTTTTTTTCGTCTTTTTGAAGCAGGGTCTCCCTGTAGCCCCATCTGTCCGGGAACTCACTATGTAGACCAGGCTGGCCTTGAACTCACAGAG
>NW_008481671.1:0-5245 GCF_000622305.1 Nannospalax galili | reverse complement strand
ACAGCTGGCCTGGAAGTCACTATGTAGAACAGGCTGGCCTCAATCTCACAGAGCTCTGCCTGCCTCTGCCTCCCAAGAGCAGGGATTAAAGCTGTGGGCCACCACAACTGGCTTCATGGGGCTTTTATGAAGAGAAAATGAACTGAATTTGTAGGTCTCTAAGAATAATAGCTGCACCATAGTGAGGACTCTGAATACTTACTAACTTTAAAATTACAGTTATTAGAAGATAAGTGAATATTTAGCATAAAGGTATCCCCAAGATGTCTGCCAACCACTGGTATGCACAGAGTGACAGGAATGGGAGGGCAGCTGAGCTCTTACCAGAGACTATGATGGGGCCCAAGCCATAAGGACAGCAGAGGAGGGAGATAAGGCCTAGAGAACTGTTTAGACTGGATGTCAGCAGAGTAGGACATCAGCAGGTGGGAGCAGGCATCAAGAAGGATGCAGGGAGAACCTGCCAAATGGGGCTTTCTCACAGAACACACTGCAGAGCCTGAGCTGCCTGTGTAACACCCAAACTGAAGCAGGGCCAAGCAGGATATTCATAGGATGCCACCCCACAGACAAGGGGAGCTGCTGTGGACATGGGGAGAAGCCCCGTGGTGGTCTTTAGTGAGGTCGCCAAGCCATCTCCAGTTTCTTCCACCCTGGGATCACGGCAGGACTACAGGTCCCTAAGGTAATGTGATGATCCCTCTTGACCAATGAACTGTGTGAACAGAAATGACAGACGTCACTCCTGGGCCATAGTGAAAACTACCAGGGCTCGCTTTCCGTCTTGTAGAATGATGCGCCAAGTTCAGGATGGTGGCTCCTCATGCTGGCTGGATTCAGCAACCAGAAAGCAGGTGGTACCATCAAGCCCTTCGCCAAGTGGAAAACTCTGTTCTAGATGTGTGGCCTGACCCACTCCAACCGGCAGAATCAGGGACCGTTCTGTGATGAGCAGGAGAGGAGTAGATTGGAGGAAGCTGGGCAGGATTAGTGGAGAGGCAGGAGGAGCTCTATGGAAGATGGGCCAGAGAAGACCATGGAACTGTTCTGGGCCACATGCCCACACTACAAGTGTGCCCGAGGCTGAGCTCAGCTAGACACCTGTGAGTTTCTGTTAAGAGAAAACACAAGTGCATACAGACAGCCAAAGGACACAGCCAGTGCCAGCACTGTCACTCGTCTCCCCACAGAGAGAAGCACTGTGACACTCAGAGCCGCTGCTGCACAGCCTTTCCACCTGCACATTTTCAAACACAGCTCAGAACTGTTTCACCGAGTCAGCTGAGTAACTAACACAGTCACAGCAGAAGGTGCAGAGCTGAAGTGTGGCCAGAAACTTCAAGAACATGGGTACATCTCAGGGAGACCAGGAAACAACACGTGATCCTCTAGGGGAAGTATTTAACAGGGATAAGGGGAACTTTTCAACTCTCCTTGCACAGAATGACCTCAGAAATAACGAACTTGGAAGGCTCAGAAGTCACTTGCACAAGCTTGACATATTGATTTCTGTAGGCTGAAAAATGTTTTTCAAAAACATCAGCTGTTCCTCATAACAGCAGTGGAAAAACATCTCTTTTCCCGGTTTCTCTTACTATTGAAATGCAGAATAAAATAAACATTGAATACATATTCAAAGTGTTATTTTAACTTGCCAGAGTTCAAAAGAGAGAGAGAAAAAAACTTATTTTGTTTCCTTCTAATTATTTTAACAAGCTATAGAGTCAGGGTCAATTTCTGAAACATCACTACAGTGCTCTTTACAGAGCACACACTGAAAGAACGACATGACAATTTTCCAGTGGTAATGCTGTGCTGGGCAAACTCAGGAGCACGCTGCAATGTGTGGAGCTCAGCTCCAGACAGCTGGGCATAAGGACATGTCTGCATATTTGAGAGGCTTCCGCAGCAGTCAGACAGAAAAAACACCCAGGTCGCTACCTTGCCATTAGGTATCTGTGAAATTAAAAGTCCTTTTAGGTCACTTGAATCGATGGAGTACAAGGCTACTTTCCAGGGCTTATTACCTTGTACGCTGATAATCGTATTAGGAGGACAGCCTGTCTCTCTTGTTGCAGATGCTGCCTAATTAATACAGAGTAGCCTGCAAACAGCAGGAGGCAGGCAGGGGACTTTACTTCTTATCCTGATAGAGAAAACCCTGACAGAGACACACAGAATGAATCTACCAGGATCCCTGCAGCTGACCCCACACTGATTTTAAGGCAGGAATGCAGCAGAGAAGGACAGAGACTGGAGGGGCAGGAAGACCCGATTGTGCTCCCCACTTCTCAGGAGTCGAGGACTCTACATAAATATCACTGCTAGTCTTCAAACTCTTCCATGACTAATGAGAAACGGAGTCCAAACACAGGGTTGTTATTTTTTTTAACCCAATCCTAAAAGATCACACACTGTGTGATTCAATTTATACAGCATTCTCAAAATGACAAAATCACAGAGTTGGAAACCAGATCAGTGGACACCTGGTGGGGTGAGTGAAAAGAGATAGCCAGAGGTGAGCACCTGCAGGCAGAGCTGCTGATACAAATCCACTGGGTGACAAGTGCCAGGAAGCACACAGGCACACTTGGAGTCTTGATATCAGGGTTCTTTGTATGAGACATGGAGTGGGGGGTTGGTGGAGGGGACATGGGGTCCTTCTGCACTGTCTTTGCAACATCCTAGAGCTCCATAATGCCAAAGCACAAAGTTTATTTTTTTAAAGCATTTAATAAATCTATATATAACTTCCTTACTTCCCAACTAACAAATATAATTTCCAGATGAACCATACAGATTAAATGAAAGCATACCAGCAAACAGGATGCACAGCAGCACATTTCTAGCACTTGAGATCATGCAGACAACTTCCCAAGTTACAATAAAAAGGGCAAGAAACATAAAATCCCAGAGAAATTAAAGGTCAAATGACAAACTGTATGAGATATTTTACATATATACAGTATACAGTACAGACAGTCCACTGGCACAGTAAGCAAAGAGCATGAATGAGGAATTTGCAAACTACCCACAGACACAGTCAGAATCCATTGGTAATCAAAGAGCTGCAAATTAAAACAGTTTAGAGCATGATTTGCATGCGAGATCAACAGTGATAAAGAGGCACAGTGGGGGACAAAGGACTCAGCCTGAGGTGGAAAAGACCTGGCTGTGCTTTCTCGGGACAGTCTTGACAAGGTGTGCATGCTATGAAGCATTTGCCTAAGACAATAATGGCACAGGTACAAAAGCTGATAATGCACGCTCCAGACTACTTATCATGTCCTTCCACTGGAAGCCAATGAGGTAAAACTTCTGGGCCACACTTATGAAGAAATGCCTCTAAAAATGACAACAGCTAGCATTTGCTGATTATCTAGGGTCGGAGAAGCTAGTGAAGCAGACAAAAGCGCCACCTGCAGGCTGTGTGGCAGAAGCAAGCTGCTGGGACTCTGTGCCTAATCTCTTCTATAAAAGGGCAGTGTAGCAATGCCTTTCTTTCTCTTAAGGTTGTGAGCTAGATGACTATTCACCTTGAAACACTAAGAATGGCCCCTACAACACAGTCAGTGCTAGAAAACATCTATTTAAATAAAAAACACTATCATAAGAAGTATATCTGGGGCTAGAGAGATGGCTCAGCAGTTAAGAGAGCTACGGGTCTTCTAGGGGAAATGACTTCAGTTTCCAGCACCCATGCCATACAGCTTACAACCACCTGTGACTAGCTCTGAGGAAACTGACACTCTCTTCTGGCCCCTACAGGGACCCCCCCCCCCACACACACACATACACAGCAGACACAAAGACACACACCAACATACACATAAATAAAAATGTATAAAATTCAGTGTAACTGCCACATTGGAGAAAGAGAAGAACTCCCAGAAAAGCACGGGTGACCATCCTGAAAGAACATGCGGGGCCAAGAAGGCAGAGGGACCTTCCTCATGGACACTGCAACACACTAAAATGCTGAGTTAGTTTTGCTTTCTTCTTAGAATTTTCTGTTTCATAAAAACAAAACAACAGGGCTAAGCAGATGGCTCAGGCAGGACCCAAATTCAAGTCCCAGAATCCACATTAAAAAGTTTTTTTAAAACCACAGGCATGGTGGTGGCACTCTTATAATCTCAGCACTGGAGAGGCAGAAACAGGTGGATTTCAGGGGCTCAGTGACCAACCACCCTGTTCTATTTGGTGTCTTCCAGACCAGTGAGAGACCCTGTGTCAAAGAAAAGGTAGATGGAAGCTTATATGCACATATACATGCATACACACACCAACATACACACTCAAAGTAATAAAATAAAATTTACGAAATCCATTAAGTACTCACAGATCCTTTGGGATCATAAGCTGGTAAGGATGTTCTAGAAAGAAACATGGCAACAAATATTTTCTGACTAGAAAGATCTACAGTTAGCAATTTATCCTCCAAAAATAACACAAGTGGGGCTAGAGAGACGGCTCAGTGGTTAAGAACACTTACTGTTCTTCCAGAGGACCCATGTTCAATTCCCAGAACCTACATGTGGCTAACAACTGTCCATAACTCCAGCTTCAGGGGACTTGACACACTCTTCTGGCTTCTACGAGCTTTGCACAACACAGGTGCACTTACATGCATGTAGACAAAACTCTCGTACACATAAAATTTTAAAAATAATAAAATGAAACAAAAACAGCACAAGTAAACAAGTACATCACACATCAAAAGACAAGAACATACACACATAAACACATATGCCTCATGAGATTTTGCTAAATCAATATTTATAATCACATCACATGAAGAAAGATAATAACCCAGACTTCTACCAACAGCATCATGGCTGGCATTAACACTGGAATACAGGCACCCTGAAAGGTGAAGCCACAATGTCACATGACAAGGTCATTCAGAGAGGAGGGTATTGGGGGAGTAGAGAGGAAGGACAGGGATGGAGAGGACCCTAGGCCCAGCAGGGAAGCAGAGAGGAACATTGCAAAAGAATTAACCCCCTGATCCCAGTCACAGTCAGGAAGGGCAAGCACATCTCAGAAGGAGTCCCGACAGAAACCTATGGAGGCACAGAAACCAGTGCCAAATGGTCAGAGACCCAGTTCAGAAAGGACCGTGTAGAAACCCAAACAGCTGCCTTGGTGACCAGAGTTGGCCCTTGGGAGGGAGGGAGGGGGAGAGGGAGAGGGAGAGAGAGAGGGAGGGGGAGAGAGAGAGAGAGAGAGAGAGAGAGAGAGA
>NW_008481670.1:0-5604 GCF_000622305.1 Nannospalax galili | reverse complement strand
CTCAATTGAAAATTTTATTAATTAATTAATTAATTAATTTTAATTAATTTATTTATTTATTTTATGCCTGAATTGATATAAGTGCACCCAAGCATTCAAAGCCACAAAGGCCTAAAGAGAATGTCAAAGTCCCTGGAACTAGAATTACAAATTGTTGTAAGCCAACATGTGGGTTCTGGGAATCAAACCCAGCTCCTCTGCAGGAGCAGTCAGTGCTCTGGACTACTGAAAAATCTCTCCAGCCCCTGATGGGAAAGATTTTTGCTGATTTTTTTCAAACAGCATCTACCTATGGCTTCAGCTGGCCTCGACATTGCTGTGTAGGCAAGGCTGGCTTTAATTTCACAGAGCTCCACTTGCATCTGCCTCCCAAGTCCTGGGATTAAAGGTTGTGCCAACATGCCCAGCCCTTCACAGGAACTTTTGGATAAAAGGCATTATCCAAATGTTTCCAGGTTGGTTCATTTAAATGCAGTAAGAAAACCATCAGTGACAGTCCCAATTCCCATAGCTCTGTTGAGTAGCAACTTCTTCTGATAGAAAACCTTCCATCCCACAGGGAAGCTCCTTAAGTCAAGTGATGTTCCACAACGCGGTGAAACATTCCTTCTTGCTCTGAAGCTCCTTAAGCTCAGGAAGTAAACTACTCAACTGCTTCAGGAAGTCATTGAAACTGTCCACACTCTGCAGGCTTCTTCCTCCCCATGTTTATAGAAGCAGTAATGAGTGATGAGTGACCCTGTCGGACAAGCTGAGCTGACTAGAAGATTCTCAGACAAGCCAAGCTGCCTGCAGAAGAGAGACCAGCTCAGCTATCTAGAAAAGGCAGGGAGCAAACGAGCTTTCTGGAAGAGGCAGACTACCTACCTGAGCTGCCTGAAAGTGACCATCTGTATCCTGAACAGCTCACATCAGGATGTGCAGGGAGCTCCAGGATTTTGGCTTTCATGAGCATTCACCCATGCTGGGCTGAGCTTTAGGGGAAATAGCTGTCTTTGAATCGTTTCTTGTAAGTAACCCCTCCCCCATACTCACAAAAGTAACTCCAATAAAACTCATTGATTCTCCAAGGTGAACTTGAGTTCTGTCCCTACTTTGGTCTATTGTGGGTTCCCTATCTGGGTTGAGTAGACGTTCAGCCCTGTCTTGCTAGGAATAGTGTCACACAACAAACTTCCAGTAACACACCAGGACCAGCGGTAGGAGGATTGACCAGTCACCTTGAAGTCTGCAGGTAGCTTCGGTTTCCAGATAGCAAGATGGACAGGGAAAACACCAAAATGCAACCTAGACCAACATGTGCTGCCTGCATGTTGGGTGCTGAGCGGAGTAATTTCTGTTCACCATTCTTGAAAGATACCATAGCGATTACCTCAAAAAGGCTGTCCCATAACTGCAGCCGTGTATAGATGAACTTCCTTCTGTGGCAGGGCTGTATATCCCCAGGGCCCTGAGAATTGGGTTTCTCCTTCTGTTGCTCCTGTTCCTTGTCAGTACCGCAGTATAGTTCTCAAGCCATGGAGAGCCAGCAGTGCCGAGGGCTTCTTCACTTCCTCCCCCTTCTTTTCCACCTCTAACACATCCTCCTCCCCTTCCTCCTCATTCTCCTCTCTCCTTCAACTCCACTCCTCCTCTGTCCCTTCACCCCCCTACTCTGCCTGTACCATGTAGTGATACTCCTGTACCCTTAGCAGGATTACACATTCACCTTCTTTTTCTTTATTCCTCCTCCAGAGCCTGCAGGATCACATTTGTGCTCACATTAGTGGAAAGGAGGGAACACAAAGGGTGTTTCAGGATCTCAGGACCCCAGTGCTTGGGAAAGCATGGTGAAGAGATGTAGACCGAGCAGGCAATGGGCAGCTTTATCTCTTTGCCTCTTCCAGGCACCTTTCACTTCCTGGACATCACTAAAGCACTGGTCCCTTCCAGATGATGACCGTGTCATTCAGGTCCTCATAGGAAGGTGGTATGGTGGCTGCAGCCTTGGGAAACTCCGGACCCTACTGCTGTGGATGGACCTGTGAGCTTTGCCGATGGTGAGCTGAGGCCTCCCAGGGTTAAAAAGGTACAGCTAGCCCTGTGAACCCAGAAGTGCACAAGTGCTCTCCTGTCTCCTCACACTGGTTACAATGAATTGAATTAGGGTGTGGTTTGTTGTCTGCTGTTCTATGCTGCTTCCTGTGAATTGAGCCTGTGAATTGCACCAGAGGCAGAAGTGCAAGGCTGTAGTGAGCACTGCATGCTTGCTAGAGGGGCACATTGCTGTGCTTGTAGGGGTGCAGAACATGAGTCTCCATGGGGATACTCAGCTGACATGTCTGCCTTAGTACACATCTCCAGAAATGGGATTTTTCTGAAATATGCAAGCCACCGTAAAGGCAGGAGGACAGTGCCCTTACAGGAGTTCTCTAAGTTTGCTATGTTTTCAAAGTACCTCTCGGTCTAATTGTGGATTCCCAGTAGCAAGTACTTGGGAAGGGAGAGAATTTAGATAGCATTCTTATATAAGAAGCCTCTTCCTCCACACTTGAACAGAGTTAGAACTTAGAGCCTGCTAAGCTCCCATATTCCCCCAGTATAAGTGCTTCAGGAAGGTTAGAGATACTCCTGGCAGTTCAAGAAATGGATCACAGGGTATCACCCTCACTCAAATGAGATTTGAGCAGTATTGTGCTTTGCTAAAGACTGGAAAGAGCTGCTCCATGCTATTGGCAATGTTAGTTCTGCGCTGAGCCATTTCATGTCTTTACTATGCAGAACTGTGTAATGGTTCAGATGCCCTTGAGACTCAAAGTTGTACACTGCAATGTTTTTTCTCATTGCTTAAATATGGTATGGGTCTCATAGTGTTGTCTGGTGGTTGAAAGCTGCTCTAGGCTGTATGAGGCTTAGTTCTAGCCACAGAGCCGAGGGAAGCAGGATACAATCAACTGACACTATTATCTCTCTTTCAACTTTGATATTTTTGATGACTGCCTCCCCTGTTGTGTGGTAAGTCTAGCTCTTGAGAGTCTCCAAGACTCTTAGGCAATCTCAATGCCCCAGAAAAGAATGATGCAAAATCCGTACCCTGAGATCTGATCCCCAGCTATAAATCTTCTTCTTGCACCTACCCAATGTCTGGGACTTGACAGCTTTGCCCTGTCAGAACCACTCTGCTCTTTGCCCACCACTTTCTCCATGACAGCACTCTGCCTATCTTCCCACACTATGGGCACACCAGCATAGCCTGATGGAGACACTTTTCTTTTGACCACAACACCAGTATCTGTCATACACACACATACAGATATTGTCCCCCGCTTCTGGAGAGAATAAAATCCAAAATAGACCCAGACTGTCTACTCTGCAGCCCTCTATGAGGGGAGACATTGCTAACTTCACTGCTCTTTGGGGGATCATGTTCTACTGTGTTACCTGTGACTTTCCCAAGGAGCCTGCGTGGTCTTCTCTGCCCATAAAGCTGCACAAGCCTGATCTCATCCAGGCTATACTCTACTGCCAGCAAGAGCAAATGAGACCACGGAGGAAGGCACTGATCCGACCTTTCAATGCAAACACCAAACTGTCTCCACATAAGTTTCATACACACTTCTTCCCCACCTTACCTGGAACCTGCACAATTTACACAGTTCCCTTGGGGTACAAGAAGGAAGTAACTGAACCCTGTCAAGGTTGTCTTTCTTATCAGGGATGTAGTTCTCGAGGGAACAGAGAAACATGATTTCCTGTTTTATTGATACGAATATCCAGCTTGGGACAAGACAGCCAAGTACAGACATTGGGGGTTATGAATAAAGACAAAGCATTTGAAATTGGATGTCCAGGGACCCAAAAAGTATGCAGCAATATAATCTGTTATGTAACTTTTTCTTGTACAATACCATTTTTGTGTAGGTTTTGTATACAGCCTTACGATCAAAAGCCTTGCCCTTTGCCTTCAACAATCTACCTGCATGTATCTGTCATTAAATCTGTGTGCCTACCCCATACTTCCTGTGTGCCCGTCTATGGATGCCTGTGTCTGCTTACGTGTGATCTGTGTGTGTCAGTGTGTGCCTGGTTACCTGCTGGGATTTGCATGCCTATCAGCCTGTTTACCTTTAAATAAATTTATACCTTGTCTGTTCGTGGTCCCTTGCAAAGGCTTCAACCATAACCTTACTTTCCTTGCATTGGATCTTGGAGCTCACAAGTTCCTTATGCCGTCATATACAGAGAGTCACCACTGCCCAGCTGTGGCCATCTTCGCTGTCATAGCCATCTAAGGTGGTTTCAGCAATTCTCAACCACTGGAATTGTTAAGGTTTTAAGCACTAGCATGTATAAATACACTGCGTTCATCTTCTGACTACAGGTGTATTGGGACCAGATACTTTTAGCTACTGATGCCTTATGTTGTCTGACATGATGGTCTACAACATGGATTTGTGAGCTAAAGTAAATCCTTTCTCCCTGAAATTGCTTCTGTCAGAGGGTTTTATCATAACTACAGGAAAGAAATGAAGAGACCCATCTTCCCCACCATCGTTCTCAGCTGCTTCTTTTCTATGAGGCACCAGAACCCAGCAAGTAGTCCTGTAGCTCTCTTGCTCTTCCTCATCCCACAAAGTTCTGATTCTATCTTTCCCCCTCTTCACCAGCTAACTCTGGATAAGTGTGCAGTTTTGTGTTCAAGGGTTTATTCTTAAAGTTATCATTCATTGTTTTTGCTACAAAGACCAAAGTTCAGACTCACTGCCTCTTAGTTCTGCCCAAATTGCCCTCCTGTGAGACTCTCTTCATGATGAAGGGCTGCTAAGACACAGTAGATACATCACAGACCGCCAAAGTCCCAGGTAAAGTGGTGCCAAGCACCTAGCATCCCACAGCAAAATGAAGATGAAGGTACCTACTGCCCATAAAGGCTGTGCAGGCAGCATGTCCCCTTGCTCTGATGAAAAGAAGTGGCCAACTTTGTATAAGGTCTGGACTATTGTTCTGGTGTGTTGTTGATGGGAAATTGAACAAAAATATTCTTTTTCCACGTGAAAGAGAGGGTACATGCAACACTTATATAGAGAAACCTGTACTTTATTGCTGATGTACATGAAGATCTAAGAGTGTCATGGCCAGCAAAGCGAGCCAAGGTGTTGCTGACAGAAGATGAACCCATTCTCAACTGTCTTCTGGAGATCAGAAACAGCGTTGGGCTCCATCTTAATCTTGACGCAGGCATGGTCTTGGGTACTAGGTGTCTCACTGCTGTGTAGTAATGCTTCCTGATTTTTCTTGTATTTCGCTCTCTTGTTTTTGAACCAAGACTGAAATCAGAAATGAAGTTATTTTCACATATTTAGCAGTTAACATTATAATGGAAAAACACATCATGTAACTTCATATGGAACTGACAGTCTCACCTTCATAGCAAAATAAAGTTTACATTTGCTCACATACTTTACAAAGCTGCAGGTATTACTCAACGTGGAGGATGTGCCTCCATTGTGGGAGAGCCTGGATTCCATCCCATCACTACAATAAACCATCAAACAAATTTGATGTGCATTCCTAACTCCAAAATAAGCAAAAATACCACCTAAGTTATAACAGCACACTCTTTTT
>NW_008481669.1:0-4457 GCF_000622305.1 Nannospalax galili | reverse complement strand
TCTCTCTCTCTCTCTCTCTCTCTCTCTCTCTCTCTCTCTCTCACTCAGTTTCCTTGTGACTCAGTCAGAGAGATAATCTATAGGTGCTCAGTGCCCTGTCCTCTCAGTGTGGGTTTGAAGCCCATCTGGAGCTGGCAGGATTAGTGGTAGCACAGCTGGACCCCACCCTGGCAACACTCTGGATCCAGAATGGTCCTTATTCAGCAGACTTTGACTGGCACACACACTGGGTGCCCACCTGGGGGTAGGGAGAAGTTAGACTTACCAGGTTGCCTTCCCCAGCCCTCTACCTCTCTGGTCCCTGGGCCACTCCAGTCTGCAGGATTGCCCTGTTTCCTGCCCCCATTAACCTGCCCAGTCATTCTGCCTGCTCCAGCCTCTGCCCTTTAGCTGCTCAGCCCTTGCCCTCATCCTTCTTTCCACTCCCTTTGTGGAAACAACCTCTGCCAGTGCCTTGGAGAGAAAGGAGGAGAAGGAGGCGGCCAGAGGGCTAGGGGGCCTGACAAGCTGCTAGCCTTTGTCTGGGCCTGGCAGTCAAGGGAGGCTGGGTCCCCTGGGGCGGGACATGCTGTGGGCCTGCTGGCAGCTTAGGAAGGCCTTGTGGGTGGCAGGGCCGGGCAGGCCTGGGCTGGCAGTGACCCCCTGGGACAGCCTGGCCCACTTTGGTGAGAGGGAAGCCTGAGCCTAGAATCTCAGTGGGTGTGACTTTGTCCTTCTAGGGCCCATTATAGTTGTGTCCAGTACCTACTGTGTGCCAAGAATTTGGCACAACCCTCAGAACTGGGTCACACAATCTGGTCCTGAGGTCTGATAGCCTGGTCTCCTTCCCTCCCTCACTCCCTCCCTCCCTCCCTCCCTTTCTTGTTTTTAGACAGGATCTTGCTATGTAGCCCAGGCTGGCCTTGTTCTCTCAGTCCTCCTGTCTCAGCCTCCTGAGATTACAGGCTGTTACTACCATGCCTGGCCCGGTACTCTGTTGTTTGACAGCTGTGTGGACCAGGTGTCTTTTCTAGATCCTTTTCTCTGCTTTTCTGGATCCCATTTTCAGGTCTACAGAATAAATCTAAGCACAGTTCTGCTGTGGGTCTCAGTGCTTAGCGGGTGTGGAGGACTAGCAAGCTCTGAGCACTGTTGCTTTTGTTTCCTCCTTGACTCTGTCCTTAAGATGAGGCTGAGTTCCTACTGTGTGTCAGATTTTTGCCCTCAATTCAAGTAACATCTACTAGGTACCTATAGTGTGTCAACATTTGAGCTGGGCATTAGGGATGCCGGAAGACCTGGGGCAGAGAGTACTGAGGTGAGAAGGAAAAGGGAGGGAGGAGGCTGGGTGTGGTGATCCATACTTATAACCCCAGCATTCAGGAGGCTGACATAGGAGGATCCAAGTGAATTCCAGGTTGGCCTGGGGCTGCATAATGAGTTCTGGGTCAGCCTGGATTACAGGGAGACACTACCTCGAAAGAAGGAAAGAGGGAACATGGAAGAAAGAAAGGAGGGAAGGAAGGAGAGGAGAGGAGAGGAGAGGAGGGGAGGTGATGTGGAAGGTCCTAGTGTGGGCCAGGCTCTTTGATGAACACTGGAGTCCAGAAGGAAGCCAAATGGGCCCCAACCCTCATGTGGGGAAGGGCATGGAAGTCTAGGACCTAATTATGACCCAGGATAATCTGATGGGGGAAGAGTAGGGGGCTACTGATCTAGCCTTGGGGCTCAGTAAGACTTCTTGGAGGAAACGACCTGCAGTCTTGGCATTGACACCCACCCCCCCTCACCAAGTCTCCTCTAAAATGGCTCTGAGGAGAGCTTTGTTTCCCACATGTTTGGGGTTTGGGACTCACCACCAGAGGAGGAATGCACTGTTTCCGTTTGCAGTTAGCTGACCTGCCCTGCCACCAGTTCTTGGCTCAGTGACCCTGCTTGGGGCCCCACCCTGACCAAGTCCCAGCGGCAGAGCCCTCTGCATCAGCCTGCCCACTCCCTCTCGCCCTTGCAATCCCTGTTCACCAGCAGCCAGAGCAATCTTCTGAAACATAAATCAGACATCAGTGCCTAACCTAAAACCCTTGAGTGGCTCTCCAGGGACAAAGCCCAGACTCCATACCACAGCCTTCAGGGACTGGCCAGGCCTAGGGCTCTGACTCTCCATGGCCGAAGAAGGGGTCATGACCTGCCAGAGCCTCCACCTGCCTTTGCAGCTTAGTGAGGGTTCAGGGATGAATTGAGTGCAGACAGATGCCCCGACCCGGGTTTCAGATGAGCTGTAGAGGATGGTAGGCCAGGTATCTCTGAGTCCTGCTGTGTGCAATCTTGGCTGTTGGTCCCTTTTAGTTTCATACCTCAGTTTCTCCATCAGTAAAATAAGGGGACTGCTTTGGTGATGCCATCAAGAGTCACATTCAGAGTGCTGGGGTGCCTCAGGCTTTCATGGGCTTAGGCTCTCCACATACTCTGTGGCTCCCGTAATGGGTTGTCTTACTCCCATTCCCATGGGGTCCATAGAAAGCACTGCCATTAGGGGAGGTTACCCTGGGGATTCCAGTGGGATGCCTCCTGAGTCTGCTCTGTTAGCTAGGCCTTCCTGTGGTCAGTTACCAGCAGGGAGCAGCAGTGATAATAGCCTTTGACCCTGGTCACATGAACTCAAGGAACTGGGGGTGTTAATCCTTTCACTTAGAATCTAGATTTTTGTTATTATTTTTTATTTTAACTTTATACAGTGTACTTGCATTATTCAAAGTGGACGAGTTTGAAAAGATTTGATTAAAAAAAAATTCTCCCTCCCTTATTTCTTTCCCCCAGCCAATTAGCTCCCTTCTCAGAAGCGGCCATGTTGACATGCTTGTCCATCCTGACAGAGACTCTGGTGCCTACGTGGGCAGATCTGGGGTCAGACCTGGGCAGTGTTTGCTCTTGCCCACTGTGCAGAGTGTCAGAGCCTGGGGTGAGGCACTGTCCTCTCTGCCCAAGCACTGGCCAGCCCAGCAGGAGATTGAGGGAGTCTTTTGCTCTAGCACCACTCTGCCATCCCCTGCAGGAGACCCAGGTCCTATTTCAGAGTATCTCTATGTAAGTAGTGAATAGAGACCAAGAGCAGGGGGAGAAAGTTCTGGTTATCCACCTGATGACTGTGTCACAAGGCAATTGGTGGTCAAGGTTAGTACTGGAACTCCATAGTGGGACCCAGGGCAGCAGAGCAGCTTCCAGGAGACCCATCTGTGGTGGGGCTGGGGGGGGTACCCTGCCCTTTAGAATGGGCACAGGAGGTGACCTCACTTTGTGTAGTAGACAGCCTGTTTCATTTAGCAAACTTCACCCTGTCTATACCAGGCAGACACCATGAACCCCACATCACAGCTGCAGAAATAACTCAGAGAGGTGCAATCCTTTGCCTGCAAATACATGGCTGCATTTGAACTCAGATTGACTGATTCCTAAGGTCTCCTGCCCTGCTCTGCAACATGTGCTCTGTGAGTTCTGCAGCCTTAGTTCTCTCGTGGTTGCACAGCTGACACAGCAGGGTCGAGTGGGGACTTGGACATGTGGCCGGGAGCTCAGGCTCTGAGACTTCCACTTCTGGCTTCGCTGTGCAACTGCTGTGTGTGGCCTTTGACAGGTCACATATTCTCTGTGCCCCAGGACCTCTGCTGACATGAGGTTAGCTCCTATTAATCCCTCCTCAGAGAGCGTCAGATCTGTTGTGTGGGGCAGATGGAAGAAGAACAGAGTGTTTGTGTTGGCAGATGCCATAGCTGAAGCCCCAAGGCATAGGACCAAGTCAGAGCTGAGACTCACAGATGTACCAGCCTGTGTTTGGCTGTGTAGCTTTAGATCACTTTCTTTCCCTCTCTGAGCCTTCACAGTTCCTGTTTCTAGGCTCCCTACAGTGAATTTTTGGTGGAAACAGGTGCTGAAACTCTGGCAGAGCCTGTATGAAGAATGAGAGAGGATGCGTGTCTGTCCTTTGGAGAAACTTTAAGGCGGGATTCCTTTGCAAACCCTGTATCCTAGAGCTACCTGACCCAACTCATCCTCTGGCTGAGGGCCAGTGAGTCATAAGCTACTGCTTTGGGGTTTTCTTTTTTTTTTTTTTCTAGTGTAACATTTTCAAAGGTACTAGAATCTCATTATTCCACAAACCCAGTTCATCAGATTCAGTGACAAATAAGGCCTCCTCTTGGTTCTACCTGGGCTCTTCCCCAGGGCCATCATGGGCATCCTTCTGATTAATGCATACATACATATATGAGGATATTTCTAAGTTTGTTTTCTATTTATTTGATTTTTAAAATTTTATGTGTATGAATGTTATGCCTGCATATATGTAAGAGCACCTGTGTCATGCAGTGCCTGTTGACAGAAGAGGGCATCAAATCCCCTGGAACTGGAGTTTCAGACTGTTAGCAGCCACATGGGTGCTGGGAACCAAACCTGGGTCCTCTGCAAGAGCAGTCAATGCTCTT
>NW_008481668.1:0-5590 GCF_000622305.1 Nannospalax galili | reverse complement strand
AGCCTTCGCCGGAGGGAGGGGGCGGGCGGGGGCGGGGGGCGCATTTGTCTCTAATAAGGAGAGACAAAGACATCCCAGCGGCCGCTGCTGTTCCCGCAGCTCCGCTCCGCCCGGGGCGGGGCGGGGGCGTTGTTCCTGGGCCCTGTCACAGCCTGTCCACTCCCCGCAGGTGCTGCCCTCCGTCACCATGACCGAGAGTACGCTGACCACCGACGAGGTCCGGGTGCCCCTGGGCGCTTCGCCCCCGGGCCCTACGGCGGCGGCGGGGGCTTCCCCGGCAAGCCCTGGGGTGCTGGGGTGTGAAGAGGAGCGGGGATCCGGGCCCGGCGTGTCGCCCCCCGAGAGCCCAGAGGCCGAGCGTGGCGCGGACCTGGGCGCCGACGAGGAACAACCCGTCCCGTACCCGGCACTAGCGGCCACAGTCTTCTTCTGCCTCGGGCAGACCACGCGGCCGCGCAGCTGGTGCCTCCGACTGGTTTGTAATCCATATCCTTCCAGGACTGGCAGGGCGCTGGGGACTAGGGCGCGGGACTCCCCTGCGTAAGCCCTTGAGCCCGGCTTAGGGGATCCAGCGCGGGCTGGGCAGAGGCGTGAGGGCAGCGTTCTTCCCAGAGGCGGTGGAGGTGTCTTGTGGGGACGCCTCTCGGGACTTGGCAGTGAGATTCGGGTTCAGAGGCAGCGCTGGACTAGGGGAGTATGAGAAGCAGCCTCTAGGATGTTGCCGGCTTGGAAGGGAAAGAAGGGTGGTTAACTCCTGCGTTCTATGGGTGGAGGTCGGGACGGGAATCCCCCAGCCCTTCCTTGGGTTTTTGAACACTTGGGCCGGTGCGTCGACCCTCGGTGGGAACAGGGAGGCCAGAAGGGGTAGAGTAAGGGGAGGAAGTTTTCCACCCCGTCTGCGGGACCCTTGGGGCCTGTGTGCCTGTGCCGGGGCGGGGCTGGTCCCTGGTTCTTCTCCCTGAGTGAGGCGGTGACGTTGGTTGAGAACTCTCTTCCAGGCTGAACTCCATGCAGGGGCTGATTTAAGTCATGCGCAGCTGGGGGTAGGGGGCAGGGAGGCAGCCAGCACCGAATCAGACCCTCTTCTCCACAGTCACTTAGCCATAGAGGAAAGGATTGCTCCTTCTGATTCCTGGCCACAAGGGCACAGAGTTTCAGAGAAGGTTCCAGAACAGAGTTGGGTTAGCGCCAGGGACATTTCTGGAATGCAGAAAGAGACTGGGGCACCCCAGCAGGTGGCTTTTGGGGACTGCCCTGGCAGACTGTGAGAAACTGAGATCCATGTCTGGTACTGGTTGTAACCCCACCCCCACCCCAAACAGCCCCTCTGAACTGGTCACCAAAGTGGCCTGGGCTGTGGGTGCTGCTGTTTCCTTCCTGGGTAGAAGGCCAAGGGGGGTTGACATGGGCCCATAAACTCTCCCCAGCAGAGTCGGAGACAGGCAAAATGAGCAATGTGTGTATATGTTTCTCTACCTTGTGTGTTTAACTGTATAAATATTAAATACAAAAGAGGAATCTGTACCAAAAAAAGTAATAAAAGCCCGTGTTTCTCTTCACGCCAATCCAAACATTGGGTGAGTCAGATTTTTCTCTGCTTATAAAGGTGGTTGGTGGTCCCAGGGCTGTGGCCTGCTCTGAGCCAACTTGAGCTCCAGTGCCTGCCTCTTTTGTCCTCTGCAGCTTGCTGTGGTGTCTGGAGGTGGTGGGTATCTTCACAGCTGGCTCACCCTCTGTGCAGAAGTAGGGTGACCTTGTGGGGCCACTGTCAGTTGTCCCACCTGCAGGATCTAGACTGGTGGTGACTGTGTCACTTTGTTTTTTTGGAGAGAGAGAGTGGTGGGGGCCCACTGGGCGGTAACACTGCAGGGCCCTGGGAAGGAGACAGAAGCCATCCCTATGTTAATGCCCAAGTTAATTTCTGAGTCTGTGCACACTAAATAGGGAAAGAACCAAGTGGGCTTGGACTTGCTCTCCTGACAGTGTGGATCTGGCTGCACCATCCCTTGACAGCACAGGAGTCTGAGGCTGACCCTGGTTCTCTGGGCTGCCATGTCCCTGAGGACTTCTAACAAGGTTGTTTGTGTTGCTGTGTGCAGGGAAGCTAGGGATGGAGTGGCTCACATAAAGTCCTCAAGGGACAAAGGCTATGGATCTGGCAATGCCACCTGGCTTGAGCCTCATCCCTCTGCAACTTTGTGATCCACAGAGAAAGATCCCCTTGTAATCTTAAGAGACACTCAGGTATTGCTGACCCTCAAGGGCTGGAAGATGCAGAGTGCTCTCAGCTGGGGAAGAGTGTGCCAGCCTGTCCCTGCAGGTGGAACCACCAAGCAGGGAGAAGTGTCATCTGTGTCCCCCATCCCTGCCCCCACCCTCAGGAGCATCCTCGGCTTGGAGCTGCTGGCTATTCCCAGGAACCCTGTCACGCTGAATTTTCCATGCTGTGGGTACCTTAAAGCACAGTTTGATTCTTTCACAACTGGAAACCAGTGCTTCCAAGTATCCCTAAGCTAGGGAGACGTCCTATAAGGACCTGGTTTCCTAGGTCACTTGCTCCTGTCAACATCTGTGTCTGTCCAGTAGAAGGGATCATCAGAGTTGTGACCAACATGGAGATGGGTCTGACTCCCAGCAGATGCCAGGCCCTGGTTATAGGGGTGTGAACCTGGGCCTTAGGGAGATCCTAAAATAAGCCACATGCCTGGACAGGCAGGGGATCAGCTTACTGGGGAAGCCTATGTGGGCTGAGATGTTTGTGTTCTTCAAAGCCCTTCAAATTCCTGGGAGTTGGGAGATAGTGGCTTTGCATGAGGTGGGGGGTACCATGGGTGAGTGGCATGGCCAGGGTTTTTTGAGGGACTGTAGAGTACCCGTGGTTAGAGGGTGCTTTCTCAGGGTCTCGGTCCCCTCTGAAGGCAGACATTGTGTCAGCAGGACCCTTTCTTTCCCATAGAGAATAAACTCTAGAGGGAGGAAAGTCAGCTTTGCTCAGGTGAACCTGAGAAGCAGGTTACTCAGAGAAGCAGCTCCTGGCTCCCAGGCTGGCACTCCCAGTGGATGCCGGCCAGCCAAAGTTAGGCTTCTGTTGACTATTGAAACATAGAGAAGGACCTTCTCCCAGCCCTGGCCTTTCCTGGAACTCTTGGATGGATGGCTGAGGTACAGATACACACATCATCCTGGTTCTGCCTGGAGGGTGTCTCCCATCCATGTGGCAAAGGAGCTTCCAAGGACGGTCTTTGTCTTTATTGATTTAGTTTGCTCTTTAAAAATACAATCAGGCTGGAACTTTTGGGCGAGCGCTGTTTCTCCTACACAGGCTTATTTATAGAGGAAGGTGGGTGGGACCCGTGTGTTGTAGCCCGCTCTGTTGGGTTATGTTCTGCCCTGGCTCCCCCAGGCTTCTGACCCAGAACTGCCTGCAGTGCAGCTGCTGGCATGCCACCAAGAGGATGGGGCCTCCCAGGGTTGCTGAGCTCAGTAGTGGGCACCTGGCTGAGGAGGAGAGGTGGGCCTGTGGGCACTTAGGATCTAGGAGATGACCTGGGGTATTTAGGGGTGGGGGGGTCCTTAGGAGAATACCCTTAGGCCTTCACCTCAACCCTCAACAGGTACCAAAACCCCATGTCGCTAAGAGTGAAGGACATGCCAAGGTCACCTGTAGGTGAATGGCAGAGCTGGGTTGAGCCCAGCCCAGCTAGAAAGCTCATATATTTGCTGTATCCTTAGGTAGACAAGCCTAAGTCCTATGACATCTTTTAAAAATCGATGCTTTGAGATGTCCAAGGGCATGCTGCTCCACGGTGGCTGCCAGTACTGGCTCACTACGGGCGTATATGTCCTCAGTACATGTCCCAGTGAGAATTCACAGGGCAATGGTCTTGGAGGATTTGTTCTCTGGCCTTGCCCTGTCCTTGCCTATATCCTGTGTTCTGAGAACTGTCCCATCTCTGCAGTTTCAGTATGTCCAAGCTGGCTCTCGGGTAGGTACTTAACTTAGTTTCTGAGGTTGCAGGGCCTCTGGGGACTCCTGGACTTGAATTCTGGCCAGGGAGTGGCCTGGGGTGGCACTTTCTGCCTCTAGGACCTTGTAGTCACTTGGAGATTGTTTAAGGGTTCCTGGGTCCTAGGCAAGATGCCTCTTTCTCCCCAGTCCTGGTACCTTGTGGGGCCTTTCTCCTATTGTTACCATCTGTCTGTGTTCGCTTCCCTGAACTTTGGAGCCTCAAGTTGGCTCAGCAGGGTAGCTGCCACCTCTGCATGTCTGCCACCCTCACCTAAGTACAATTATGGGATGTGGAAACATGGGTGTACTGGCTTCCTGTGCCCCTGCATCCCTGGGGCCAGCCTCTCCAAAGGCCCTGGAGCCGAGCATATGATGTGTGCAAGTCATTGCTAGAAGAAGAGTTGCAGGATGCCTGTCCACTTACCTCTGAAGCCATTGGCCAGCATCTTGGCACCCCTAAGCCACTTGCCAAGCAGTGTTAATTCATGGTATGTATCTGGGTGCAGGATAGAGGTGCACCATGTCTTTGGGCCTCATTTAGGACAGGGGAGGCAGCATTCTTAATGAAAGCTATAGGCAGTAGAGACAGACACCCCCCACCACCCCGAATGCTGAGAACAGCCCCAGGTGGATATCTCCCATGGCAGCCTGCCCCCTCCCCCCATTGGATAGTCATTCATACTCACATCAGGGAGGTGACAGCCACATGTACCCGTGTGATGTCACCTTTCCCATCTCATCCACTACTTGAAATGGGCATGAGTCCAGCAAGACTGAGCATGCCCTGCAGAAGGACTGCAGGGTGCACATAGATATGAGTTCATATGAGGAAGAATGGGAGCTAGAGTCAAGAGAAGGTTCTGCCCCGGCAGGTACTATGCCTCTCAGACCTGCTTGTGTGACTCAGGGATGGCTATGCTACCTCACTGTGTTTGGGAAGGACTTAAGGGCCTGTTATGGCCATTGTACAAGGTCCAGGTAGACATAACAGTCCTGTACTTCTGAGGCATCACCTTCCTAGTCAAGGTATTGCCTACCCACATGCTGGTGGCTAGGTGCAGGTGGCTCCAACTTTGCTGCCAGTGGCTGGTGGTTCTCTCACCAGGCCTTACCCTTGCCTGTTTCTAATCACCCCCCAGTGTTAAATCAGTCCCAGAACCCCTTTCTGATAGTCTCAGCATCTCAAGTAGACATAAGAGCCTGGCCATCATCCACATGGGGCCATGGCAGGCCGCAGCCACCCTTGGTCTCCATGTGGGGTCCTGTTGTGGGATCCTGGGATGCCATCTATTGTAGGGAACATTGGAAAGAAGGGGATCCTGTCATCAGTAACCTTGACTACATCATTCAGTAATGGTCGGCTCAATAATAGAGCCTGCCCAGAATCCAGCTGTCTTTGTACTGTGGCAGGTGGGGCCCTTTAGAAAGGGGCATGGACTAGGCTAGAGGCTGCTGGAGTCAGGACCAGTGCCGGTGCCAGCCGGCCAAGACGGACAGTACTTGAAAGGGGGAGTGAGGATGAAAGAAAAACGAGACAGAGAAAAGATACTTGGGAGGACTGTCAGTAGAGACTGCAGCCCC
>NW_008481667.1:0-5578 GCF_000622305.1 Nannospalax galili | reverse complement strand
GACACAGCACGGCTCAGGTGGACATGGAACATTACACTCAGTGAAATGAGTCAGTCACAGGAAGAGCCAGGCTGCAGGGTTCCATTCACATGAGGTCCTCCACCCCCTGCCTAATAAAAAGCAAGAACGAGGAAAAGCCACACTTGTCAATGCATCTAACTCCAGGGAAAAGTGCCAGTGGTCTAAGCAGCTCTCTGAAGGTGCTGAGCTAGTCTGACTCTGGTACCACAAACCTGGCCTGATGAATCTCCTGAGGAATGGGCTTGCGGGCTCTCAGCACTGCATAGCACCCTCGCCTTCCTGGAGGAGCTTCCAGCACTAGGGCAGAAGTGGCCACTGCTGTCTTCAGCAGCAGGCTCCACTCTCTTACTATTGCTTCCATCAGTGGGTACCATTATTAGTTTTATCAGTGATTACTGCATCATTTTGCTCCCACAGTATAAGTGGGCTCCTGGGAAGCTGGGTTAATTAATAGGGAAATTAGATGTGTCTCTCCAGGGGCAGGATTTCTGTAGGCCCATTTGTAGCTCCACCATGTGATACCATCCAGTGCCCTACTCTCTCCTGCACTGGACTCGCTGCCAATTCTGTGAATGACCCATGACCTTAGCAGGAAACCCTTGCTCTGTACCTAGAAAAGCCAGATTGAGGAGGAGAGACCTTGTGGAGCTGGGGTAGGCAAGCTGGCCTGCCCTATAGCTTAAAGACACAGGGGACAGAGCTTCCCCATCTAACTGGGGATGAATTGTTTCTGCTGAATGTCAGGCCAGGTTCTTACAGGGTCCTTGTTTCAGGGATTTTTCCCAGATACCACTACTCAGTGCAAAAAAATTATCCTTGATATCCCACAATGCACACACCCCTGCTGAGCTACACAGAAGTCTCCTTAGCCTACAAACCCACCCATCCCCCACTTCACAGATGAGAAAACTGAGGCTTGCAGAGGCTAGCCAGCTTGTGCATATCACTCCTGGACTCCGGGGCTGAGCTCTGAAAGGACCAGCTGTGCCCAGAGCTCAGCTCCCAGACATGACATGGCCACAGCAGGGTACCTGTATATGCAAATACTCTGTGACCTAGTAGTGGGACCACAGGTGTGAAGGGTCTATGTAGCTAAGACCAGGGTTCAAGACAGTCTCACAGTCTGGTACAGGTTGCTTCCTGGCCTATTGATCCTGCTGCATCCCCTCTCATAGACCAAGAATGGCCATGCTGGAGGAGGAAAGGGCCAGACTACAGGGCTTCATGCTGCTTGCCAAGGGTCAGGCATGCCAGCCCTACTTACTAAGCCTTTGTGTTCTTCCTGGCCCTGTGAGCTGGGGGCTCAGTCCCAGAGGGCATATTGTACAGGCAAGTATTAATATTAGAGAGGCTACTGAGGGGTTGGGAATCTGGAAGTTGGCTAGTTCCTGGGGCTCAGATTAGCCTCCCCTCCCCACGTCCTGCCCAGGCTGGAAGTCCTGAGCTCCAGCTGAAATTTACTATGTGCTCTTTGCTGTCACTATACCACCTCCATTCCCAACTTTTGTATTTTTAAAGCTGCTTCCGTCTACTTGACCAAGGGTGCCAATAACCAGAGCAACAAACAAAACCAACAAGACTGAGGGCTAAGCATGGAAATGAATGCGCAGGTTGCAGGTTATCCTTCCTTCTCAGGTGCAGAGCCTTTAGTTTGTCTCACCACAGCCCAGCACATCCCCAAGCCTCACCTGCACTTCAGAGTCAGCATCCACATGCTGGAGCTGGAACCACGTGTCCCTGTTGTGGTACTTCTGCAAGTCCTCCTTCTGGATCGCCACCTTTCCTGGAACACAGACAGAGTAAGGCCATGGAGGGGCGCCATGGAGACCCACAGAAGTTGAGGGGGCTGGGTCTCCACTCCTCAACAAGGTTAAAACTTGGGCACCTCATACTTCAGAGCACGCTGGCTTTGGTCAAGGTTGCCAACCTACTTGTCCCTGTAGCTAGCAGCACGGCTTGGCAAGCTGAATGGCACAAGGGCCAGTTTTCATAAAGACACACTGCCTCACCTTGCAGTCAGCCTCATTTCTGCTAAAAATGGCCAACAGGCACCTTCACAGCAAACCTGGCTGTCCCAGCAACTGTCATTCTGTCCTCATAAAACATGGACAGAAGTAAGACAAGCTTCATAGGTTTATGATAATTTGGGCATGTGTGCTTACTAATAGAAGGAGCAGCATGGAACACAAGTGTGTTTCTTTTTAAAATTTTTTATTTTATGTGTATTAGTGCATTGCCTGCATTTAAGAGTATGCATGTCATGCAATGCCTGTGGAGGTCAGAAGAAGGCTTCAGATCCCCTGGAACTGGACTTACAGACGGCTGTTAGTCATCATGCGGGTGCTGGGAATTGAATCTGGGTCTTCTGCGAGAGCAGTCAGTGCTCTTAACCACTGAGCCATCTCTCCAGCCCTGACAAGTGTGTTTCTTTAGCTTACATAGCATGTGGCATGTGTGTGTTGTGTGTATATGCATGTGCACCTGCAAGGACAGTTGTTGCTACCAGAGCACAGATTCTCTCCTACCATACTATCCTTGTTGGGTATTCTTTTAATCTCTCCACTACTGGGTCCTGGGGCCTCTGACCACTGTCTAGGCTATCCCAGAAAGCCCAGAGCTTTCCTTCCTCTTCTTTAAAAGAACCATGTGGCTCTTTTAAACAGACTTTTGCCCCTCAGTTGGAAGTGATTTTTGAGTCTCTCAGGAATAAGCCTGAATGAAAGAAAAAGTTTCTTAAGACTGAGCTTATGCCCTTGAACACAGATAATGAAATTCTTGGGCTCTGTGCTCAGACAGGAGGATCATCTCTGAAGTTTGAAACTCTAAGTAATGGCAAGTTCTTGCTACTCTGTGTTTTCATGGGCTGAGACTGGCACAGGGAGAGGTCATATAAGTATACATCCTACGTCCTGGACCTCACACCTCACTGCTAGTCTTTATTTTTTGAATTACTTATTTTTAATGTTATGTGTATAAGTACCTGCATGTATGTAAGTGCACCCTTGGGTGCACAAAGGCCAGAAGGGGCTGTCAGATCCCCGGAACTAGGGTTAGAAGAGTAGTTAACCACCATGTGAGTACAGTGTTCTGCAGGAGTAGCCACTGCTCTTCACCTCTGAGCCATCTCTCCAGCCCCTAGTGTTTATTTTCAGAAGTATTTCATTCAACTTTTAAGTCTGCAGTACCAACACACAGAACAAGATTCAAAACATTCCGAAAGATGAAACAGTGAAGAAGGGGCCTCTCTCTCCCACCTGGGGGTTGACTAGCACCAGTTTCTGCTTGTCCTCCTAGGGGCTTCATGGAATGGGCTGTGTCTTGTGAAGTGGATTAGGTGGTTGGAAGGTGAGGCTGCTCCATGTGGGTGGCACATCTACATGTAGTTGTCACCCTCTCAGTTTCTCTTCCATGTTGTGACACAGCCAGGGGCTCATCAGACTTCAGCATCATGCTGCTTGGACGCCCCCAGGCACAGAATCATAATCATAAAGCTACATTTGTCTCTTTACTCATAAATTCACACTTTGAGAATTTCATTGCAAAACTCCAAATGTACGAAACACCTGCCATCACACTGTTGAGCTGGGCACTGGAGGTAGTGTGACAATTTAGGAAAAATAATGAGGAACAGTGAGTTCAATTCATGATACATACACACCTGGTCCAAGCTTCACAAACAGTAGATTCAACCTCTCTCTCCAGAATGAGCCAACTCATGTGCTCTGGTTTGTTTTTCTCTCACTATGAACTTCTCCAGTGGGGCTATTTTGGGGGAACTACACCTATGCTGTCATATGAGGCAAATGGACCATAACACTGTGGTGACTCAAGCTAGAATTTCAAGTCTAAATATTTCATTTTTTTCTGGTACATCTGGCCTGTGTTTCTGCAAGGTGGTGGGGGTCTTGTTTCTTCAGGCTTGGCCTATGACCCACTTCTTTAGGAGCCTCTACTAACACTGACCTCACTTTGCACTTCTAGAACACACACAGCCAGGTTCCACAGGCCCTTTCCTTTTCAATGGAAAAAAGAAACACTATGTGACCCAGAGGCCACCAGTCCTTACAACATGAAACCAAGAAGCCATCAGATCATTCATCAGAGTGGTGGTAGTAGAGGCTGGGGAGGACTGAGAGAAGTCAGTCTAAGTGTTTGGGGTCCTGGGAGGTCCTCTAGTATCTCACAGAACACCTCAAGATTTTAAACCAGCACCATCACATCCTGACAGGACCACTAATAACTCAGTGAACACCCAAGAACCTAAGACATCAGCACTAGATCCTAAAGAGAGGACTCCCAGTACCTTGGAGGAAACCCCAAAACTTCAGCTAGCACTAGATCCTGGAAGTCCCTAGGGCCCGAGAAGCACCCCCAAATCTCAGAGTACCATTAGATTCTGGGAAGTCCCTCAGGACCTCTGAGCGCTCCCTAAGTCTTCAGAGACCATCTCTCCAGTGAAGGGACTGGAGTCTGGCAGTGACCACCCAACATTAGCTCACCACCAGGAACTGTCAGAAAGAACAGATTGCTAAGGCAACAGCATTTTACACTCATGAGGGCAAGCTCCCCTTGCTTCCCACTGGACTCAGGGTTTAGAGCTCCATGCCAGGTGGAAGCCATGCGGAGTCACGTCTAAATGGGAGGACAGTAGTCAGCAGTCGCAGCCCAATCAAGGTGCAGTTCTACCATGAAACAAACTCAGATAAAACTCAGCCAACCACAGTGCTATGCACAAAAGGGATGCATGCTGTCAGGTCTTCCGGGCTGTGTCTGAGCAGCATGGTCCAGACACAGATTAAAGACCCTAAGCAAACTGCCAGCCGAAGAACCCAGATCCAGTACACTCAGGAGACTGCAGAGGACTGCTCAGCAAAGGAAACAACCCTAACAAAGGCTGTACTTGGCAGCTAAGCACTGACACATTTAGAATGGCAAATAGATCCATGATAAGGTACTCCCCAGCAGGGAGTTTTTACACACAATGCCTGAGCAGCTGTAGGAAAAGCTCCTGTCCTGGGTTCTCCCATGTGAAAAATCTGGATTAACAAATTCCACTTGTTCTCAGAAGCCATGGCCCAATTTCCCCTTGGCATGTCTGCCATCCAGGAGGACTGTGGATGCACATGGCTTGTTGGAGCTGAAAAACATTCGTGACTTGTCTTCTCTCCAGGTGACACTGGATAGTAGGTAGGAGGCTGCTAGCTATAGCAGGTTTGGTGTTCTCTGTCCTTTGCTAATAGAGGCCCCAGGGGGCTCAGGCATATGAACAAGCAGGGGAGGGTGGCCCTCTTGCTGCCCTACCCCTGCTGCAGCCCTCCAACAGCTTTCATTATCCCTATCAAAAAGTACAGTGTAGACTAGAGAGATAGCAGATACCACCATCAGTGGAGTGGCCGCCTAGCATGCACAAGGCCCTGGATTCCATTTCCAGCATCATGTAAACGAAGTGCAGTAGTGCACGCCTATAATCTCAGCATTCAGGAGGTGAAGGGAGAAGGATAAGAAATTCAAGCTCGGAGCTGGAGAGTCGGCTCAGTGGTTAGGAGCACTGGTTGCT
>NW_008481666.1:0-5169 GCF_000622305.1 Nannospalax galili | reverse complement strand
TGCATGACACGGGTGCACTCACATACATGCAGGCACTACACTCATACACATTAAAAAAAAATCTTTGTCTCTCTCCTGCCATCTTCCTTGCTCACTACCCCATACTTTTTCCCAGAGGCAATCACCATGAGCAGTGTCTTGCACATCCATCCACAGGCAATCTGTAGATGTTTACACTTCAAACACCAGTGGTAGCCCTACTAGGCACACTGCCTTGCACGTTGCTCTTTTCCTTGTAGTCTGTGCCACAGAAAAAGAACTATTCCGTTCATTTCTTAATGAACATAGACAGGTATTTAGATGAAGCCTTAAGAGTTTGCTTGTCTCTCTTTTGGTCAGCGGCGGCGGGGGGCGGGGTGGCGGTGAAAGATGGTAGAAACTGAGAGAGTTGGGATCCAAACTTCACCTCCTGTACACTGACTTGCAGGAACCAGCCCTGCCCATGGATGATGAGATGCTGCTGCTGAAGTGTCTGGAGACCTTTGATGATGAAGATTTGTAACACAGAAGGGCTGTCAGAGAAAGGCTTGAATGAGAGGATGGTTTCTAGGTTTGAATGCTAGTAGTTGGGGTTACACCAATGTTGCTTTCTAGACTCTTTGGAAAAGTCTGTTTCCAGAAGCAGTTTGATCTTTTTTAGTTTCTTGTTCTTATAGAGCATAAGGGAAGCATGCATGAACATGTGTTGATCTTCAGGGCTGGTTGAGTATAAGGAATTGGTTTGCTTCAGGCCACGCGTCCACTGTGTCCTTACTCAGGGTGGAGGGAGAGACACCACGTGTAGCTGAGACCCAGGCTGTGTCCTTTTCAGGAAGATGACAGGGAGCTCTGCCCTGCGGGTGCCATCATGTCGAATCCTTTCAGCACGGCCTGGACTCAGGGTACAGCCACAGTGGGTTCTGTAGTGTTTGGAAGCACAGTTGTTTACCTTGCACGTTCTAGGAGCCCAGGAACAGTGCTCCCCTCAGCAGGGCAACACAGCAGAAGCCAGAACATCCGCTGTTTCTCCTACAGACCCCTGACTGGGTGCTGCAGAGAGAGCCAGTGTTGTGAGCACTTTGGGGTGAGGTTTCTAGGCAAGGTGTGTGACTGTCTCTGAGCTTACACTTTGGAAGTAAGTGTGGGGCGGCGGGAGTTTTGTGCCAATTAGACTAGGCTATACTACTCAGATATTTGGTCAGACATTATTCTAGATGTTTCTGTGAATGTAGTTTTTTAAATGAGATTGTCATTTAAAACAGTAGACTTTGAGTATAGCAGACCATATTCCATAATGCATTCTAGTCAATCAAAGGCCTTAATAGCAAAGGGCTGACCTCACTAGAGGTCTGCCAACAGGCCTCTAGACTCAGCCTTTGGGCTCCACCGCAGCTGTTCCTCACTTGGCATCTGCATTGTGAATTTTGGATTTACACTCCAGGAGAGCATGGGCTCACTGCTTAAAGTAAACTCTCTCCTCTTTCCACCTGTCCGTGTATAGACCAGTTGGTTCTGTCTCTCTGACTAATAGACTGGGTATGCAAAGAGAATGGGCTGCTGGCTCCTTACAGCTTACAAATCCTAACGACAGCAGCCCCTCCACTGAAGGCCTCCCAGGCACTTTGGCACATCTCCTCAATGTCCTGGTACCCTTACACACAGGTCATCTTAGGGTAACTCCAAGGCCTGAGCTCTCTCACAGAGCCTTCCAGAGATTCATGGGCTGGCTTTCAAAGAATCCCACTGAGAATATGCAAGGATTAGAGTCCTGCCTGGCCTTTCACAGTTTATCAGTGCCCAATGCTTTCTAGACAGCTGGGCAGCTAGGGCCTTTGTGCTTATTGGTGGTCTGAACTTGTGTTGAAAATAAAAGAGGAAGTACTTAGCTGAGTCACTCTCAGCCTGGAGCAGACCAGAATGTGGGAAAGAAGACACGAATCTTCCTAGAGAGGCCTGCACCCCATGACCCTTAGCAACATGCATTGTGCTGGCCAGCCCCTCACTATATACCAGGCCCTGCCCTCACAGTCTGGTCCATGGCTGTGACTTCCTACTGAGGCAGAATGTTCCTGAAGCCCCTGGACTCAGTAGACTGTAACAGAATGCCAGGGTATCCCTTGTCTCCAGAGTCATGTGCTGGGTGATATCCCCACTCTCATCCTCAACCCCAGCAGCTCTCTGCTGTCCCCCACCTGCCTTCTGCTGGCTGTTGTGGGTATTGGCATAGCCTGGGGGAATCACCGCATCTCATACTACCAAGGACCATTTTTACATCAGTCGGGTATCTTCCTATTTCTGATAGTGACTGTTCAATGGGGTCACTTTGGGGTAAGGAGACAAAGAGCAAGAGAGGAGGGAGGGAGGGAGGGAGGGAGAGAGAGAGAGAGAGAGAGAGGCAAAGAGAGAGAGGGACAGACAGAGACAGGTTGAGAGAAACAGAGGCAGAGAGAGGCAAAGAGAGATTGCCTTAGGGAAATGGGTCACATGGCTGTGAGGCCTGCTGAAGTCTCAAGGCAGAAATTCCCTCCACCTGCCCCACTCCATTCTGCTGTGGTCTTCAACTAATTGGATGAATCCCACCTACACTTTCAAGGGCAAGGTTTTTAAAGACAACTGATTATAGGAGCAATCCATATCTCTAAAATATCTTCATAGCCCTCCTGTGTTTGATTGCATGGCTGTGTCTTGTAGATTGGCCAAGTTGATACATACGGCCAATAGTCAGGGGTACTCTGGGGATTTCTGTTGTTTTTGTTGTTATAATCGCTCTCTCAGGAGGCCAGGCATCTGTTCTTACCTTCATTTGGCAGAAGCAGTAGCAGTGGATTTGGCTAAATCCACAAAACTAATTAACAAAAGAGAATGTCAAATTGCCTCACCACCAACTATGTTTTTGTTTGAAGAAGGAGAATGTAAAAGGCCTCAGTCTATCACTAAAGAGTTAGGAGGTAGAAATAGGGAACTGTCTGTTACAGTCTGCAGTGCTGGCCATATGCATCACTCTGGGTTCTGGGTTCTCTTAAGCTGTGGGTTGAAACTCGATGTGAGGTCATGCAATTGAATGTGGAGGTCACAAAAATATGGCAATAGTAAACGTTTTCTCAACACACAGTGACCAAAAATTAATTCAAAATAAAATGCATAATGGATCTGAGGTGTTTCTGGGAGTGCGTGACCGTGTTGCATCACATGACTTCTCTGTGACATTGTTCTGAACACACACAACATGCATACTTTGCCTTGTACAACACCAACGTACTCTGTCTGAAACACCTCTGCTCAGACTCAAGACTGTTCTGTTACAAATTGCACTGTTTTTTAGAAGATTTAGTTTATGTTTTAATTATGTGTTTGTGTGTGGTGGATTTATTTTATGTTTTAATTATGTGTCTGTATGTCTTTGGATTGTGTTGTGTTAGAATGCTTAGATTTAAAATTTTTTTGTCTGAGTTGCTGACATGGGCTTCATAAAAAGTCATTAAGTACATTTTGGCTAGAACAGAATTTCCAAAAATTTCTGAAATGGCCTTAAACATATTTGTACCGTTCTAACTGTGGATTTATGGGAAGCGACATTAGCAATACTGAAAATTACAAAATCAAAATATGTCTCAGTTCTGGAAAATATTGAAGGTGCTCTGTGTCGAATATTCAGCCAGGATTCAATTCTTTATGTGAAATAAACAAGCACATTCATGTCATTAGTATGCAAATTAGCTTTCATCTTTAATAAATGGTCCAGTTTTATGTGTACCAAAGAATTTTTTTAAAATAAATTTCCATTCAGCTTATTAAATGTGTTTGATTTGTCTATTTATTATTGATAACTATTTGTAAAAATATCTGAGGCAAAAAAAGGGTCACTTGTGGAAAAGGTTCAACAAACCTCACGCTAGATCATTCTGGATAGGGACCATGGCAGAGGAGGGAGTGTGCTGGGGAAGGAGGAAGGACGCTGGGATGCTCTAAGTACCACATGGCCTGAAGGTGGCATGCAGATTTGGACAGTGACCTTGGAATTCACAGCAACCTTTAGCTTCACAGATCAGCGGTTACAAGCACAGATGGTGTGGCATGAAAGTGACCAGGCAAGGTGAGGCATTGAGCTCTGAGGCCCACCTCGACTAACTGATGTTCGATGTTCACAGCTCCAATTTCATCAAGCTAATTCACCTATGCCTGTCTCACCGGTTAGTTCCCACTCACTAGCAACTCCAGGAAGAAGCACATTGCTCCCATCTTGACTCTGACCAGTCTTTAGAGAAAAACACTTTTATGAAATGTTCCAGAATATGCTTCTCACAAAACTGCCTTGTCCCTGGAGCCCTGAATCCATGTGTTCTGACAGGAAAGGACAGTGCCTTTCTGATAGAGGGGCCTGACTCTCCTCTGACCTCTTTGTCCTGTGTTGGCCCTCAGATGGCAGTGTGCTTTGAAGACACACTTGAAAGACCAAACTGAGCCTGGCTTACTGGCAGCTGTTTGGTGAGAACTTAGGAGAATCCTGGAAATACAATGACTTGTTTGGATAGGATTTGAATGACTGCAGGGACAGAAGGGGCAGGAGAGAGGACATGTCTGCCCTTCACTGGCTTGAGAGGCATCCAGGGCTGCCCCAAGTAGCCATGCCTGGGTCCTAGGTTTCCGGCATATTTTATTACATGTTACAGGGAGCGGATTACTCTAAGCCCAGCATAAATAATAATAATAATAATAATAATAATAATAATAATAATAAATGAGTTTTAAAAACAGTACAAATAATAGCAGGTCTAAGTGCTGGCATCAGTTATTAAAAGAAAATTTAGTGACTCAGGAGGAGAGAATCAAGGACTGGCTGTGGGGCACAGGGGATGGAGCCAGCCTGAGGGTTATCTAGAGTCCATTCACGGGGACCCCTGAGAACACAGGTCCAGAAACCAGGAGGTAAAGGGATGGGGTCTATGCACAGGTACTCTCCAGCTGCTCCTCTGGAGATTGCTCAGGAGGCTGAGAATCAGGATGAGGATGGAGGCAGAAGACAGAAGAGGAGAGGGAAGGAAGGGGTTGTTGGCTACTATGTGGGTGTTGTTTTATTTTGTTTTGTTTTGTTGTTTTGGTTTGGTTTTGGTCTTTTTGAGACAGGGTCTCCCTGTAGCTCCAACTGGCCTAGAACTTGCTATGTAGACCAGGCTGGCCTTGAACTCACAG
>NW_008481665.1:0-5523 GCF_000622305.1 Nannospalax galili | reverse complement strand
GTTCCAGGCCAGCTGGGGCTACAGGGAGACCCTGACTCAAAAAGACTAATATAAATAATGTGTATATATAAAATAAATATAAATATATATGATGCTGTATGAACTGAAACAGGTCTTGGAGTCGAGATAAAAGAAAAAGCCACAAAGTTTCCAGTTGCAAACAGTTGTGGAGGACATAGAGGGATGGCCCTTGTCTCCTGATCAGAGCTCAGCAATGTAAGCACCAACTGGGAACAGAGGTATTATTATCTTTCTAGTCATGACCATCCAATATTCCCACCCAGTATTATTTCATAATGAACAGAGCAATGTGTTCAAGTTGATTGCCCCGTCAGGTTTACATTCAGCATCCCGTTTGCTGGTTACACTGAACTTTATAAAACACAGACATCATGATATCATGGTTTTGTTAGCCACCTTCATTCACTCAGTAAATACTTACTGTGTGCCTAGCTCATGTCATTAAGAGAGGGGAGTTTTGTTTGGATTAATAAACGGGAAGAAGCCTATCCCAGACCATCTGTGATAGTTCTCTGCCTTATCTCTGGGTCCGTGTCCAAAGGTTGTTAATATATGTTTCTTATTTCCTTTAATAACTATTATCAGTGCAAAAGGCTTTGTTTTTGTGAAAGTCTTTGAAGCATACAAGGTCAAATATAAGCAATTTTCTTGGACTTACTTCATCAGTTTAGGTTTTTATTGATTGGTGGTTAGGTAGAACCTACTTTTGTATGGAAACAAAGTTTTGTAAGGGGCTTAAATTCTCAGAGCTGCCCCCTAAAACCTGTGGCATCAAAGAGCGGGAGGTCTTGCTCATTGGTACTGAACTAACATGAGCAAGGCCCTGGGTTCTATCCCCAGCACAAGAAAAGAAAAGGAGAGAGGAGGTAAGAGGAAAGGGGTTGGAGAAGGAAGGGGAGGGGGACAGAAGCAGGAGAGATTGTAATAGGTCATAGGACATGAGCATCATGCATTTAGGTAGAGAACCAGAGCTTATTCAGCGGCACTTGGAAGGGACTCTGTGAAGCACAGACGAAGACAGCCTCAGGGCCGTGTGGCCACACTGCAGAACAGTGCTCAGCCTCACCAGGGTGTGGTAAGAGAGGGTAATAGAATTCATGTGACACGAAAGCAGAAGGGAGGACTATCGAGGGGGAGGATGAGGGTGGGGGCTAGCAAGAGGCAGTCGGGAGGGATGGCGAAGGGCAGTAGGGGAGGTGGATGAATGAGAACAAAGTATAATGACACACATGTATGAAAAAGCCATAATGAAATCCATCACTGCAAACGAACTTTAAAAGTTAATAATGATAATAAAAAGAGCTGGCAGAAAGGATTCCAGAGTAAGAAAACAGTGAAGTCTTGAGAGGACTAGGATCCAGATGTGATGAAATAAGTGATCATACTGTAAATGAAACCTTATGAAGGAAAGAAGAAATGTCTATGTGACCCACGATAAGGAGCAGAAGACTGTAGGCAGAGGCAGAGAGGGAGTTCTAGGCATGCAAAAGTGGTGCTTTCTCTCTGAGCATTCTTTAGTTCCCTAATTGAGGGTTTCCAAGGTTCATGGGATCTTAGAAATGTAGGACACTGGTGGTCACTGTTCATGACAAAGTTCTAGCGATGAACAGGATGGTGACACAATAATGTATATGTATTAAAAGCCACTAAGTTTTATGCTTGAAAATGTTTAGAATGGCAGATTTATGTTATGTATATTCTACCACAAAAATGAAAAAGCAAACCTAAAGAAACATGTCCTAGTCAGGTTAGATTAAGAGTTCATATTCTGATGGAGAATCAACCTACCCGCCAGAAACTTTGTATGTGTCTTTCTCTGTGTGCACTTTTGTGTGTAGGTGAGTTTGAAGGCTAGAGATCAACCCTGCCTGTCATTCTTCAGATGCTGTCCTTGTCTCTCACTGGTCTAGAACTTGCTAAGTAGGCTAGCCTGGCTGGCCAGTGAGCCTCGGGAGCCTCTTGTCCCTGCCTCCCCAGTGCTGGATTACAAGTGACACCACCCGATCTGCTTTCTTCATACGGGCTCTGAAACTCAAACTCAGGTTTGGAAGGTAGGCACTTAACCGGATGAGTTATGTCCCCAGCCCTACCAGGAACTTTTTAATGTTAAGTGATGGTGACATGAGGGTAACACTTAGTGTTACCTGTGTCTACATCTCAGTTCTTACTTGAGCCCTCACCAGAAATGTGATTCTCATGTGGTACCTAATCAATTTAGATTCTATTTTAAATAGAGATCTAGATCTTTCTTTTGGGGTTAGTGTAAATGAACTAATAGGAAGGGGTGTTAAGTATTGACAATTTCTTGAAAACTCTCCTATGGTCTAGTTAGGGTGATCCCAATACATTCATACAACAGCAATTCTTTAGATACAAATGTAATGTACATATGCAAACTAATTATTCATATGTCCTGGATGAACTGTACACAAAATGCTTCATAAAATGACCATGACCACGTGACTTCACTCAGATCAGAAATCAGAGCTTTTCAGTGCCCAGATTGCCCTCCTGTACCCTCCTGGGCATCAGTTGTTCCCCCAAAGATAGCTGTCCTGATATCTATCACTATTGACTAATTTTGCCTGTCTTTGTGTTCTCTGTGAATTCACAAAATCAACGTGGTAGAATTCTCATGCATCTGGCTTCATTGACTCAAGATTAATTTATATGATTTATGTATATTATTGTGTGGAGCTATAAATTGTTCATTTTTATAACAGTATAGTATTCAGTTGAATAAAATTACTATAATTTATTTATTCTTCTGATCAAGGCTCTATATGATATATACTTAGGAATAGAATTATTGAGTCATAATTCACATATGCTCTGCTGTAATACATGTCACCAACAGCTTTCAATTTACATTCCAAATGCTCATTTTTAATTGTTTCTTAATAGAAATGCAATTGATTTTTGAATATTGATCTATATTCCCAAGCTCTTGTTAAATTTAAATAGTTTATAGATATTTTGGGCTTTTTATGTGGACATTCATATCATCTTCATGACAATTTGATTTGTTGTTTTTTCAATTAAATTAATTAATTTTTAATGCATACAATAATTTTGCCTGCATGTACATAAGTGCATAGGGGTGTCAGATACCCTGGAATTGGAGTTACAGATGGTGTTATCTACCATGTGGGTGCTGGGAACCAACCCAAGTGCTCTGCAAGAACAGTCAGTGCTCTTAAACACCAAGCCATTTCTCCAGTCCCTTGTTTTTGTTTTTTTTTCCCCTGATTGATCTAATTTTTTTTTTAATCTTTATGTTGAGGGCTGGAGAGATGGGTCGGTGGTTAAGAGCACCGGCTGCTACCCACATGGCAGCTAACAATGGTAACTCCATGTCCATGGAAATCTGACACCCTCTTCTGTCCTCCACCAACATAAACTCAATGCACTTACATACATACAGGCAAAAATGTTCCAACACATAAAATAAAAACACATTTTAAAAAAGCTTAAAAAATCTTTGTGTATTTGTGTGTGTACATATGTCTGTGCATAAGTATTTTTGTGTGAATGCGAGTGCATGCATTTTATAGTACACATGTGGAGGTCAGAGGACAACCACAGATATCAGTCCTCACCTTTCACCTTGTATGAACTAGGATCTCTTTGTTGTTTGTGCTGCTGTGAGTGCCAGACTAGCTCTCCCTCCAGTTTCTGGGGATTCTCCTGCCTCTGCATTCCATCTCTTCATAGGCGTGTTGGATTACATGTGCATTATAGCATCTGGCTTCATGCATGTTCTAGGAATTGGAATTCAGGTCCTCATGTTTGTACAGCAAGTGCTTTACCACTAAGCGATCTCTCCAGTCCCTCATACTAATTCTTATGCAATTTTTTTTTCTCCTCTGCATTGGCTAGGACATGCTGTACAATGGTGAATGCAGGTGGTCGTACTGGGCATAGTTCCTAATTCTCTTTCTCAATCTCAGGGGGAAGGTGCTAATGTTTCACGTTAGTGTGATACTTGTTACAGACTTTTGTATACACACTTCGTCATGTTGAACTCCTTCCTATTCCACTTTGTAAAATGCCAAGCAGCATTTTGTTCAATTTAACTTACATAAAGAAAATGCACACATCATAAGGTATAACTCAATAAAACTCAACGAATCATGTCAAAATATAACCACCACCCAGATCAATATTCATCATCCCAGAATATTTCTTCATTCCAGAAAATTCTCTTCCCTCTTTCCAGTCAGCCTGCACCCCTTAGTACTACTCTGTCAACTTCTATCACTGAATATCCACTTTGCCTACTCTTATGCTACTTAAAAGTAGGATTGTGGCCATATAGCTACATCAAACATTCCTTTTTATGGCTAAGCACTATCCCATTGTATGAGCGTATTACACTTGTTCTTCCACTTACCCTAACAATGGAAATGAGTCTCCAGGTTTGCACTGTTATAAATGAGACTCCTGTTAACATTCTGTACAGTCTTTGAGTGAGCATATGTTTTCACGTCTCTTAGATAAATACCTAGGGCAATGATGAGGTAGAATTGAGTTTCCTAAGCTTTCTGATATGGTTGTATAATCCTGCCAGTGACAAGTGAGAGCTCAAATTGCTTCCCCTGTCCCTAGTGGTTTGTGTTGTAAGCTTGCAGCCTTTCTAAACACTGTGGAGGCCCTGGGAACTGTGGTTTTAATTTGCATTATTTCTCTGATGACTAATGACTTCGAGTATCTTTTCTTGTACTTAATTAGCGATTCACACACTTCTGTAAAGTCACTTTTTGTCACACTACCGTCTGTCTTATGATCAGTTCAGAGGTGTTCCTTATGTAGTCACTTTGCCTGGTATATGTTTTCCCAATCTATAGACTGCTTTTTCACTGTAGCATTTAAAATGTCAAGTCAATTATTTTTTGATAAGAAACTGAATAAAGTCTAAAAAGATATAATTTTTTTCTTTTGTGTTGTGGATAGTGCCTTTCATGTTTTTTTTTAAATACTTTGGATTTTTAAAAATTGTATCTGTATGTGTGTTGCCTAAATGTAAGTACGTTCTGCATGCCATGCCCATGGTGTCTGATTCCCTGGAACTGGAGTTATGGACAGTTGTTAGTCACCATATGGATGATGGGAACCAAACCTAGGGTCATTTCTGTTTTTATTAAAATTTTCCTTTTGAATGGCTGGAGAGATGGCTCAGTCAATAACATGGCTGCCACGCAAGCATGAAGACCAAAATTCAGATCCCCAGCAGCCATGTAAAAGCCAGGTGTGGCAGCCCACTGCTATTAACCCAGTGCTAGGAAGGAGGGAGGCAGAGACCAGCAGCTTTCAGGAGCTCAGTGGCCAGCTAGTCTCACCAAACTGAGGTACTCAAGTTCAGTGGGAGACCCTGCCTCAAAAAATAAGGTGGAGAGTGATCAATGAAAATATCTTGAATTGACCTCTGCTCTCTATACAAACATGCATACACATGCACACATCTGCATGCACATGTCCACACATATGTACATAACACACACA
>NW_008481664.1:0-5386 GCF_000622305.1 Nannospalax galili | reverse complement strand
TACAGGGAGACCCTGTCTCAAAAAGACCAAAAGAAGAAGAAGAAGAAAAAAGAACCCTCAGGTCACCACCAAGATGTTCTAGAACTTTCTGCAGCTGACTCATCCTAGGTCCTCTCCTACATACCTAGGATATCCGCTGAGAATGTCCTAAGTTAGTTTGAGGACATGGGGAGTTACATGTTTTGGGGGAGAAGGTTGTGTCAGTTTATTTAACATCTTCTGGGCATCTAGATGACAGATCCAGTACAAGGCCAGGGATGGTGAGGGGACGAGGACAGAGATGAAAATAGTCGTCCATGGCCGGTTTTAGCCCCATAGGGAGACAGACACACAGACAGTTCCATGGAGTATAACAAGGGCTCATATTTGCTCTCCCCTCCTGGAGACCTGGGGATGCCTGAGCTATCTCCAAGGATGTATAAGGTCATTGGTTCAGTGGGGGAAGAGAGGCTTGGCACTGCGTCACTGCAGCATGCGCAGTGAGGTGTGAGGCAGCGTGGGTGGGAGGACCTGGGAGCCGTTATTCCCGCCAGACAAGAGACAGGTTGGGAGGGGCCAGACTGGGCTGTGTGTGGGAGTGTGCCTGGGCTGTGGGAAGTCTGGGCACAATGCAAGGACTTTCAGCAGGGGTGAGAGTGGTCAGGCTCAGACACTGCAAGCCCAAGTGGGGTGGAGGGGTTGGAGAGAATGGATGGGTGAGTTCTGGGTAGATGGGGCTCCCTTTGTGGAGACGGGGAACTCAGGAGTTGGGGGCAGTTTGGGGGAGGCAGTAAGGCTCTGAATGTAAAATCTCTCCTTTTTATATTCTCTATTCTTTGTTGTTCCTCTCAGATTCTGACCCTTATGTATTCAGCCAGTAGAAGGGGATTGGGGAGCGGCGGTGGAGGGCTGAGGGAGATGGTGTGTGGCAGGGAGGCAGTGGGCAGTGCTCTCTTCCTGGACTTGCAGGCATGGTGGGGCTAGCCTGGCTTTGGCCCCCAACCTAGCTTAGCTTCTAGTGTGTCATCAGCAAGTGGGTTCCAGGGTGAGCACCCTGAACAGGCAGGGGACCATAGGGGGAGCCTGCCTGCCTCTTTGCCCAGTGTCAGAACCTGGGTCATTGATTTCTTCAGGACAGGCCCCGAGCCTGAATAGTGCTGGCATGCATGTGCATGTGTAGGTGTGTGTGTGCTCACCCATGCAGGTGGACACAAGCTTCGAGGGCTCATGTGGGTGCTTGTGTGGTGCCTTTTTTGGCTTTAGCAAGTTCCTATGGTAACCATGTACATGTCTGTTTTGGGATCTGAGTCTGGGGCGTGAGTGGCTACAGGGAGAAGCAAGGCAGGCGGGCGCTTAGCTGGCAATTGGGCTGTGGCCTGATTTCATTGCCAGGCACTGGGGACACACCTGGAGGTGCCATTTTCTAGGTGGTAAGTTCTGCAAACTCCAGGGACCTGTGTACTCCTGGTCTTCCTCACAGCTGGTCCCCACCATGCCCAGGAAGCCCTGGTGAGTTTATGTTCTGATTTCTGAGTGGACAGATAGCTCTCTGGGACTTGACCAGGGCTGGTGGGTGGCTGCTGATGGGCAATAGGCCCTGGAGCCTGGGGCTCTTCTGATATGGGTGTAGGACAGTGACCAGGAGGAGCTCAGCTTATCCCTAGAGTCTTGAGAGGGTGGCTTCCATGTGCCTGGTGGAGCTGTGGAGTGGAATGGATACAGCTAACTGTGTTAGTGAGGGAGGTGAGGACAGGGATAAGCTGTGGTCTGCCAGTCTAGGCTCAACTCTCCCTGCAGCCTCCCTCACCCTGCTCAACTACTTGAAGCCTTGCATACCCCAGATCTTTGTCTATGCCCTTGGGGTTTCCGACAGGTCTCTCAGGCCCAGAGCTCTGTCCAGACCTGGATAGGAGGCTCTGGGTCTTGTGAAAGACGAGGCTAGAGGACTGCCTGGCCCAGGGGGCCTGGATTTGCCTAGACTTAGGTAAGAATTGTTCCTGCTGGGCTATGGAGAAAGGTCCTGACCCTTTGTGTTTCTCATTCACACACTGTGGATCCTGGTGTGTGTCAGGACATCTCCTCCTCAGCTACCACTGGAGAGGTTTTTGGTGTGGGAGCCCAGGCTGTGCTCAGAGGCCAAACAGTGGCATTGGGAGTGTTTCTCCTGCTGGTGCCTTTGGGAGTGGGGGAGGGGACTTAGGTGTCCTATCTTTTGTCCCAGGAGGACACTCTACCAGGGGCTGCCCCCTCTGCCTCTGATGGAGGCCTGGGTGCTATGTGGCAGGGGTTGCTGGGTGTATCCTTGGGTCTATGGTTCTGGTGAAGGTCAAGAGGAGGAAGGAAGTGGATAGTCTGTGCTTTGTCTGGACCATCTAATTCTCCCTGGGAGACCGAGTCCAGGGCAAAATCCCTGGGAGCACTGGTAGAAGAAGGGAGCCTTCAGGAGAGACCCTGGATCTCCAGAGTCCTGGGGTCTTAGACCTTGAAATAAAAAAGCTAAGCTAGCTGCTCTATGAATTTCCTCCTGAAACTGGTTCACTTAAGCTAAGCTTGGTTACCTCTAGTGATAGGGAGCTCATTATCTTTTAAGGATGCGTAGCTTATTTCAGTATACTTTTTAATACTGATCATTGTTTTCATTTGGAATCTCTGAAACTGCCATCCATTGCATAATCTAGCCTTAGTCCTCCTCAGCAAGGTGAATCTCTTTTCCCTTTGAGCGCCTTCCAGTTCCTGGAAGGCAGCTCTTATGGCCTAACTCCTCTCTTCCCTTGGTTGACCAGGTTGGCCCCTTCGCTGTACAGGGGTTCCTCAGTGCCTTCACTGGGTCTAGTTTTTCAGACAGCATGCACAAGCCCCACAAACATGGGGCAGGATCTTGCTAAGCCGCCCAGGCTGGCCTTGAATTTGAGATCCCCTTGCTTCAGCTTCCTAAGGAGCTGGGATTATAGGCCTATGTTACTGTGCCAGGCTCACCTTACTTTTATTTTTGCAAGAGCTACTGGAGATCTGGAGTTTTGGCCAAATCTTGACAACTCACTTGGAATTAAGAAGTCAGCTGTGTGTGTCCTATCCTGCAGGCCACATTCAACCCCGGGGTCACCTGTGGGCCACTTTGGCCTGGACTTCCCTCCAGCTTCTGTTCCTGCTTCTCTGTGGCAGATTCCCCAAGCCCTATCCTTAGGTTGCTTCTCCCCCTTGCAGTTCTTGCCCTGCTCAGTGGCTGCCTGATCATTTCCTGCTCTACTCCCAGATTGGCTCCCTCCCAATTAACCTTTTCTCTCTTTCAGATCCAGTGCTTCCTCTGTCTCTGGGCTGAGAAGCCTCTGACTCATGGGAGGCTGATCCTTCTGCCTCCCAGTTCAGGCCCATTATCCTGCCCAGACAGTGATGGAGGCTCTGGAGTCAGCCTCCTCCCCCTCAGTCTCTGCCAGCAATGACTAATTCCTCACCTCAAAAGCCACCCTAGCTCTATCCTGCTCTGAGGAGCCAAATGCATGCATGCAGACCCTGTTAATGCTGACCCCACATGGGCATGTCACTTGGAGATGCTGTGGGGATGTTTCACACCTCTGATGGTAGGGCCAGCCGTCATTATTATATAGATCTCCTAGGGATTTCTCTCTGTGGTAGGCTCACAGTCTTTGGTCTCCAAATGTTTTTGCATTTGATATCACCTGAGGACTTTAAAAGATTCTGACCCCCCAGCCAGTTTTGGTGGTACAAGCCTGCAATCCCAGCCCTTGAGAGACTGAGGCAGGGGGATCTGGAGTTCAAGAACAGCCTTGGGTCGTGTAGTTAAGACTCCATCTCTGGGGGGAAAAATAGTACTAACAACAATAGCAATAACCAAGTCTGACGAACTCAAAAGGTCTGGATGGAAGCCGGCACCTGCACCTTTTCAAGACTTGTGAGTGACAATGTGCAGTGAAGTTTGAGAACCATGGTCTCAAGGGACAATGTGATGATGGCTAGTAGATTGGGGGTGGGGCTGATGGTTCATGTGGGTTCCAGGTGGGCACACCCCTCCAGTCTAGGGTTCAGATCTTCACAGTAGGCTGGGTGGTTCCTTGTGTGAGTGTGTGTTTGTCTGTCTCTACTGTGGTAGGATATTTAACAGAATCTCTAGCCTCTACCCACTAGTTGTCAACAACCTACCTCCTAGTTCTGACAATAATTAATAATAATAATATCTCCAGATGTTGCTGAACTGAGGCAATGGCTTAGAATTTGTAAACATTCTCACATACCTGCAGAAGAGAACACCAAGCAGTGGGCCCTGTCTTGGTGGGTTGTTTGTGAGTACCCAAGTCAGGCAGCCTCTTTAAATTCTGACTCCACCAGCTGGATAACCAAAGGCAAGTTACCTAACCTCTTGTGCTTTCAGTCAGTTTCTGGTTTTGTTTTCTTGTAACTAGACCTCTCCTTGACCTCAGCCTCAGCCTGGGGTGGGCCCTGCTGTTGTCTGGCCCTGTTGTCCTGGCCTGTGGTACTTTTCTTCCTCACACACAGCATCGGGCTGGTTTAGATACCTGGCCCTCTCTCTGGGACTAGCATAGACTTGCTTTCTCCACTCCACGTGCACCCAGTACCTCTTTCCTTGGGATTCTGGAGCAGGGAGAGCCTCATGGGTCACAGTGAGCCCTGCCTTTGCTGTGGCAGTCAGGTGGCTTCTGTCAGTGCTCCATATCTCCTGGGGCCGGAGCCTGTGGGAGCTTCCCATGGTGTTTGTTGCCCAGGTAAGGTGGCTATCCCCTCCCTGCCTCTGGCTGAGCTGTGACCCAGCAGGTTACCACTGTGTGAGCCTCTACCCCACGCCCAGCTCATTCTGAGAGGGTGGAGTGGGCGGAAATCCGTGCCTGGCAGGCCACAAAGCCACATAACTGACTTATGGGGCACACGCCTCGGGGAGGGGTGTGTTGACAGCCGCTGGCCCTGGCCTGAGTGCTTTGCTGCTAGCAGATGATGGTTGCTATCAAGGCACTCTGGGATGTGGATTTTCACAGGCCCATTTGCCCTGTCCTTACCTTACTGTGAACTATTTAATCCTGTCAGGCAGCGGAGCCTATGCTGGACCAGTGGCTGCTCAGCCTGGTGGCTGGGCAGACCGGTCCAGGGGATGGGTTAAAATGCAGCTTCCTGGGCCCCACCCAGGGGATTCTGCTTTATCACATCTGGGTGGGGCCCAGGAAACCTTAGTGTTTCTTACCAGGACCAGACATGGTGCTTGTGGTGCAGTAGGGCCTTAGCTGCTTGGGAACCAGTCCATTT
Source organism: Nannospalax galili (assembly GCF_000622305.1). Lineage (NCBI taxonomy): Eukaryota > Metazoa > Chordata > Mammalia > Rodentia > Spalacidae > Nannospalax > Nannospalax galili. The sequence goes on along the minus strand of NW_008481664.1, from coordinate 136 downwards.
AAAGGGTTGTCCCCACAATGCAGATTCTGTGGTTAGGTTCATGTGTGCTGGGTGAACTCAGGTAAGCCACACAACTTCTGGGGGCCCCAGTTTCTTTACTCAGAGATATTAATAGTGCTACACATAAGTGCTGTTG
>NW_008481663.1:0-5561 GCF_000622305.1 Nannospalax galili | reverse complement strand
TTTTATAATATCATACGTACCTATAATGCATTATGATCACACTCACCCCTCATCCTCCTTTATTTTCCACCAACTTACCCATCTTCCCACAAAATCCCCTCCCACTTTCATGTCTCTTTGTTTTGTGTTTTATTTGCTTTGGGGCCCATTGGCCCTTACATGGGCATAGTTATGAAGCTGCTCTCGGAGCATGAGTAAATTACCATAGACTACAACACTGTGGACAATGACTTTCTCTCTTCCGGCAGCCCTTAACTGGCATTAACATCCTTGGGTGGGCCTGGGTCCCAGGAAGCCCTTTCCCATCTATGACTGACTGTTTACTGACATGGTTTTATCCAGGCCCCATGCAACAACAACTACAGCGCAGAATTAAAAAGAATCACAATTATAATTTTACTAAATAAATGGCATATGTTAGTTTTTCTTTTTGTGTGTATGTGTGGTGTGTGTTCTATATGCATACTTATCTGCCTGTGTACATCAGTGCATGTGTGGAAGCCAGAGCTAGATGTCAGGTGTCCTGCTCAATCACTCTCCACCTTATTCTATGAGATAGGGTCTCTCACTGAACCTAGTTGTCAGCCAGCAAACCCTAGTGACCCTCCTGTCTCTGCCCTGCAGAGCACTGGTGTTTCAGGGGTGTCTAAGGCTGATGCTGCTAGCTTTTCACATGAGGTCTAGGAATTTGAACTCAGCTCCTCAAGCTTGATCAGTAATCAGTTACTAACTGAGCCATTTCCCTAGCCCACACAAATTAATTGCTAAGCAACTGATTTTATGAAAGTAAGTTTAAGTATGAAATAAAAATACATTTTGCAAAGGAAAATGTGGTATCTGGTACTATTCACTCTACCTCACGATTTTTTGCTTTATATACATTAAAATCTCTATAAACGGTCACATAAAAGTATTAAAGCTAGTCAAATCCTTTTTCTTAGACTTTGAAGCAGTAGACTTATTCCATAGGCAGTACAGAAATGAATAATATGCAGTATTATGTAGACACATTAAACCATGTCCACATTCAAAACATTATTAACTAATCTATGAATTCATAAGCCCGTAGATGTGACAGAAGCTTACAAAATAATAGCAATTTCTCTGAAGACTTTTTCAATTAAAACAGTGCTCTTAGGGCTGTGGACATGACTGTATATGTAAGAGCACTAGCTGTGAAATCTTAAGGACCTGAGTCCTTTAACTCTCTGGCACTTACTTAGAAATCTAGGTATGACCCCATGTGCCAGCAACCTCAGCACCAGGATCTGGTTGTAAGGAAGAAGCAGGCAGACTTCTGGGCCTTTCTGGGTTCAGTCTAGTTCCATGTTCTCTGAGAGGAATAAGGTGGAGAGTGATAGAGTAGGACACCTGATGTCCTCCTCTGGAGTCCACATCATGCACAAGTACAGGGTATATCTTCCCCACACACACTCCCACAATCACACATACACACATCACACACTAAAAAACCCATACACTAAAGAATACTCTTTCTTCTGACAGGCTAAGAGATAAACGTGCAGTCTAAAAACTCAACTCCATTCGCTGCTCCAATGTTGCTATCTTGGAGAAACAAAATTTTCACTGTCTTCATGAGTACTTTATCATTCTTTAGGGTAGTTAGACAAAAAAGTTTGTTAAATGGTAGGTTATTTTAAGTCAGCTTTAGTGTTTCTTAAAAATCTACTGTGGATAATTGTTGTTTCTAAGCTCGCTCTAATTACCAGAGGACAGAGCTTTCATTTCCTCGTTTTTCACATAGTGGTGCTTACACTGTGTCAACAACCTTACCTCTATAGCTCTACTGGGAGTCTAAGAGGACATCAAGGAGTTATTATTCCATTTGTGATGATGTTAGAATAATCAAAACTCAAGATATGAAGTACACATCCAAAAAGTATACATGTGTGGGGATCCGGTCTCCATGAAACAAGTTAACATTGAATGTCAGGAAACTCCATTATTCTAAGGATGCCTCCCTATACATGCAACTATTTAAGAAGATCTATTTTATAATGTTTCTCCCAAGCTTTATTTTTCTGGTTTTCTGATACTTTCCTGTAATAAAGAAATACCAATCAACAAGATTTTGGATCTCTGGTCCTCAGTAATGGAGACGGGTAGGCAAAACATTGTACCATTGACACACAGCAAAACACTGTCAGAAGTGTAGTGATCAAAGAGTAGAGACTTCTTTGCTTTAGCTTGAGCTCTAAAGGAGGCTTCCAGGAAGTTCACTAAACCTTAGTTTCAAAATAAAACCCCAAATTCTGAAAAAGACAGAATCCTTGGATGAATGGAAAAAACCTGATATGGGTTACAGCATGGAAGAGTGGGACAGATAAGTATAGGCAACCTGACCATCCAGTGAGTGGGAAGAAGGATTTCAGGTGTATCCAGAAGAGTGAGCTCTATGATAGTCTTAATTTTGGGTGTATGGAAAGTCATAGAAAGCTTTAAATAAGCACGTACATGATCAATATCTGTATTCATAGATTCTTCAGGCTGGTAAAGCATGTATGGATCAGAAAGAACAAAGAGAAGGAAAGGGGGAAAGAGAAGAGCTGGGCTGATTTGCAATAGAGAGTGTAAAAAAGGGAAGCAGTCCACAATGAAGCCCAGGTTTCTGGTAGAAACAAATAAAAAAGAAAATAAACAACAGGACCCAGAAATGCCATCACAAAACCATGGCACAATGAAGAGGACAGATGTAGGGGATAAGAACGTTAAAGTTTGTTTTCACAGAATGAATAATGGACATTTTACTAAACCATCTCACAAATGTTTAGTCACTAAAATATAATCTAGGGAGGAAATGGAGTTCTGAACTAGAGATAAGCATTATGGGGTGTTCACATGTGAAATGTTTGTACTAGAAAAGACACAATTAGTTTGCATGTTAAAAAGCAATGTCCTATGGAGTTCTGCTTGTATTTTTGCATAGGGAGTGTGCTGTGTAAAAATTATTGTGATAATATTTATTTTTACAAGTTTGAGAATTTTAAGCAGACAAAAGAAATGAACAAAAATATAGATTTCTAAAAAGTTTATTGCTGAATATATCACATAAAACAAGAAAATGTCATCAAAACTGTGAGCACAGACAGCTTAAAATTGATATGAGGAAAATACAAAAAAGACACCAGGGCTTGTAATCACAGTGCTGGGGAAAGAGACAAAAGCCTCCCTGTGACTCTTTGGCCAGCCTTCCCAGCCCAATAACTGAGGCACAAACCAAGTAAGAGATCCTGTCTCCAAAGAATAAGGTGAGCTGAACCTGAGAGATAATGGTTAAAGTTGACCTTTGACCTCCAATGTACACCCAAACTTATACATACATATATACACACACTTAGAATAACAAAAATGTGAAAATAGAAAACCAAATTTTAATCAATTTCATTTATATCTAAGAGCAAAAATATTTTGTAATGTTGATTTCTTTTTAGTTTGAGCTTTCTTCACCTAAAAATATGATGGAAGATGGACAATTATAAAGCAAAACAGATGAATTTGTATTGTAGGAAAATATTTGATCTGAGCCGAAAAATATTAGAATGTTTATAATATTTTAAAAGGGAAAAGATAAAGGCATGTATAGGGTATACATTATACCTATTTAATTAAACTAAAACATTATATATTAAATAATAAAATCATTAAGTCAGAAGATGAATCATCCATCACCAAACCAATGTCAATATGTACTACAGATTAATACTTCAAGGAACAATATGTGTTAATATTTTTCTTTAATGATTTCATCATGCTTATCCTTGAAATATTTTATAACTATCTGAAACATTAATATGGATTAATTGCCACATACCAGTGCAAGATTTTGAAACGATTCATAAACAGACACAGATTAATCAGCTCTATAAAAGCTTATATAATGTATTACCTATATGATGCATCCATCATATATGTATTGTATTGTGATGGTTAATCTTTGTCATCATTTGTACTGAATTTGAAACCATCTAAGATACACACCTCTGGATGTGATGCTGAGGTATTTGCAAGAGGTTTAGTAGAGGAGGGAAGATACTCCTTGAGTGTGGGCATAATGATGATGTGGAATGGGTACAAACTGAATAAAAACAGGGAAAGGAGAACCTTCCTGTCTTGCTCTATGCTTCTTGTTCTCCCCAGATGTAAGGAGTCCTGGGTATATGCCCTTGCCATCATGAGCCCTACCATGCCATTCTTCCATGATAGACTGACTTCTCTCGAACTGTGAGCCAAAATAAATGCTCCTTCCCAAAGTTGCTTTCTTTCAGGCATTTGGTCACAATAATAAGAGCATCAGCTAACACAAATATACTGTCTCATTGGAAATTCCAAAGAAATGTTTCTTCACAAAATTTTATTTAAGATTTATTTTATTTTTAATTATGTGCATGTGTGTATGTCTATGTTCTATATGAGCACATTAATGCAGGTGCATGCAGAGGCCAGAAGAGACCATCAAATGCCTTGGAGCTGGACTTACAGGTGGTTGTGATCTGCCTGACATAGGTACTGAAACTGAACTCTGGTCCTCTGCAAGAGCAGCACATGTTTTTAACCCCTGATTTTTTATTTAATACTTAGGATTTTTTTGTATTTTTTTGCATATGTTAGTGAATGTAAGTGTACTGCATGTGTGCAATGCCTGCCCATGGAGACCAGATGAGACTGTCAGAGCCCCTGGAAGAGTACCCAGTGCTCTTAACTGCTAAGCCATCTTTCTAATCCCTTCAAAAAATTTTAATAGACATAACTCACAAATGCAATATTACTAACAGTATCCTAACATGTGTATGACATGTCACTTCAGAAAATGCTTGTTTCTGATTCTTAGGTAGCAATCAGGTCCCTTTCTCATATTTTCTCCAAGTTCAAAGATTTTATAAAATCTACATGTAAATACACTTAAAAATATAAATACATGTCTGAAGGCTGTGGTTGTTTCAGTCAGTTTACTGTCATTGTATCAATAAACCCGAGATCAACCACTTAAAAGGAAGAAGCAATTATTGGTTCAGTCTTTGAGAGGCTTTACTACATAGTTCCTTGATCTGTTTGCTGTGGTGCTAATGTTTATTCAGAACCTTATAGCAGAGGTGCTTAGTATAGAAAAGCTGCCCATTGCATGCAGCCAGGAAACAAAGTGGGGAAGGAACAGCAGCTGCTAAAATCCTCTTCAATAGCACATCCTCAGTGCCCTACCTTTTCCCACTCGATTCCTTAACCTTAAATATCCCACCATGTTTCTATAGAGACATTGTCTAAAGACAAAATCTTTAAAATATCAGATTTGAGAGACATTTAACACTAATTATAGCAATGGCCATGCTGTTTATATTTTACCAAAGAAACAAAACATTTTCCTTGTCATTATCAGCTATTAAGGTGAAAATTTTACTTCTTAACTGTTTAGATGAGCTGTAAAAAACACTTGGGGTACACAAAGAATTTAAGGACATATCTCTGGTGGGGCTAATAAATTTAATTCTATATTCCTTTCTAAAGATTTTATTTATTTATTTATTTTTAATATTTTATTTTTTTTT